>NC_050452.1:5376479-5421433 GCF_903995425.1 Onychomys torridus | reverse complement strand
CAGATGGATTCCCAATTTTCTTAAGGAAGTGCCATATATTGATTTCCAAAGAGGCTGTACAAGCTTACATTCCCACCAGCAGTGGAGGAGAGTTCCCCTTGCTCCACATCCTCTCCAGCATAAGCTGTCTTCTGTGTTTTTTGATCTTAGCCACTCTGACAGGTGTTAAGGTGGTATCTCAGAGTCGTTTGATTACATTTCCTGGATAATTAGGGATGTCGAGCAATATCTCTCTCTTTTTCCCCCAAGACCCAGCTGTAGCACTCCTGGGCATATACCCAAGGAATGCTCAATCATACCACAAGGGCATTTGCTCAGCTATGTTAATATCAGCATTGTTTGTGATAGTCAGAACCTGGAAACAACCTAGATGCCCTTCAACTGAAGAATGGATAAAGAAAATATGGTACATATACACAATGGATTACTACCTACTCAGCAGAGAAAAACAATGACATCATGAGGTTTGCAGGCAAATGGATGGATCTAGAAAAAATCATCCTGAGTGAAGTAACCCAGACTCAGAAGGACAAACATGGTATATACTCACTCATAGGAGGATAATAGATGTAAAACTAAGATGACTAGACTGCTACACAACTCCAGGGAGGCTACCTAGAAAACTGAACCCTTGGAAAGACACAGGGATCGCCCAATGACAGAGAAATGGATGAGATCTTCATGAACAACCTGGACGACAGTGGGAGTAATGAAGGGCAAAGTTTGAGGGAAAGAAAGCTTAGGGGAGCAGGAGATCCCAGCTAGATCAAGAACAGAAAGGGAGAACAAGGAATAACAGACCATGACAAATGAAGACCACATGAGAACAGGAATAGACACAGTGCTAGAGAGGTCACCAGAAATCCACAATGATACATCCTCTGCAGACTGCTGGCAATGGTTGAGAGAAAGCCTGATCTGACCTAGTCTGGTGATCAGATGGCCAAATGCCCAAAAGGTCGTGCTGGAACTCTCATCCAATAACTGATGGAAGTGGATGCAGAGATCCTCAGCCAGGCCCCATTTGGAGCTCCAGGAGTCCAATTGTCAAGAAAGAGGAGGGACTGTAAGAGCGTGAATTGTTGAGACCAAGATTGGAGAGGCACAGGGACAAATAGCCAAACGAATGGAAGCACATGAATTATGAACCAAAGGCTGTGGAGCCACCAGCTGGGTCAGGCCCCCTGGATAAGTGAGACAACTGAATAGCTTCAACTGTTTGGGAGGCATTTAGGCTGTGGGACTGGGACCTGTCCTTAATGCATGAGCTGGCTGTTTGGAACCTGGCTTTACACATGGACAGTTTGCTCAGCCTGGAAGGAGGGGACTGGACCTGCCTGTACTGAATCTACCAGGTTTAAATGAATCCCCAGGGGAGTCTTGGCCCTGGAGGAGATGGGAATGGAGGGGAGGGGATGGGGGGAAGGTGGGGGCATGGGCAGGAGTGGGGAGGACAGGGGAACCCATGGCTGACATGTAAAATTAAAACACAAATATAATAAAAGTTTTTTTTTAAAAAAAAAAAAAGAAAGAAAAATGGGTCTGGGATCTGAAGATAGATTTCTGAAAAGAAGGAATAAAATCCATTATGAAAAATCACCAATAAATCTGTAGTAATCAGGGAAATGAAAATCAAAACATCTTTGAGATTTCACCTTACTCCAGTTAGAATGGAAAAGACCAACAAAACACCTGATAACAAATGCTATAATGAATGTGGGGAATCGGCAACCTCATCACTCTTGGTGGGATTGCAAACTGGTACAGCCACTCTGGAAATGAGTGAGGAATATCTTCAAGACACTAAAAATAAATTGATCACATGATAGAGGTCTACTATTCCTTGGGATGTGCCTGAAGAACTCCACATTCTACTCAATAGATATTTGCTCAGCCATCGTCATTGCTGCTTTGTTCACAATAACTAGGAAATGGAAACATAAATGCCTTCAAGTGACGAATGAGTAATGAAATGTGGGACATCCACACGACAGGCTACTATTCACCTATTAAGAAAAATTAAATAATGAAAATTTCAGGTAAATGGATCAAACTAGAAAAGATTATATTGAATGAGGTAACCCTGTCCCAAAAAGACACACTTCACATGCTGTTTCTCATCCTTCCTCCTAATCCCATGGCTTCAGATATGGAAGCCGTTACAGAAAACCTCATTTGGTTAAAATACGGAGAACAAGAGATCTTGTGGTGCTGAGTCCTAACTCCTACATAAAACACAACCAGGAGCCATTGTGGAAGAGGGATGGAAAAGTTGTAAGTGTCAGAGGAAAGCTGCTGTGAGAGGGTGTCTCTGAGAGTGTTAAAGAACCTAGACCCACAAAGTCTTATCAACACAGCCATCTGAACAAGACCTGAGCAAGGATGATACCTGTAGACATGTTAGCATGTCTAAGACCTCAACCCTAGACAACGAACTACAGTCAATTAAGGAAAACTGAGAATAGATGAAACAGTCTTTCTCAAGGAAGAACCCCTCAACTGATTATGCAATACCAAATGGTCAGACCAGAAGTCATATGCATACCTAACACTCTATGATCAAGAAGTTTGTGTTTATATAGTCAGTTTACTTGTTTAACAAATAAAGAAAAAAGGGATGAGTTTGGAGGGACAACATGAGAGGGAAGAAAAGGAATAGGAAATGCAATTGCATTATAATTTCAAGAATATTATTAAAACCAACTTTAAGTTTTTCCTGAAAAATAATCTTAAAAGAAAACAAATCTAAAATATATTGGTGAATTTGTGCTGCAGAATATTTGTTTAATATGTAAAAATGCGCTGCATTTGTTTATGTTGCAGAATATTTGTTTGACCATGAAACGATGTGATGATTTTGTTTTGTTTAACTATGTAAAGATGTGTTGCTGTTTTACCTTGCCTGCCATAGGCACTTGACTGATCTAATAAAAAGCTGAACAGACAATAGTAAGGGAGGAGGAATAGGTGAGACTTCCAGGCAGGGAGGGTAAATAGGAGGAAGAATTAGAAAAGGAAATGCCAGGGAGACACCAGGGGCCAAACGTATAGACAAGGAAGAAGCAGGAAAATAGAGCATACAGAATGAAAGAAAGGTAAAAATCCTGAGACAAGATGTAGATGAATAAAAACAGGTTAAAAGAGCTAGTGGGGCAAGCCTAATCTAAAGCAGAGGATTCATAATTACAACTACAAATTTGTGATGTATTTTTGACAAATTATGAATATATTCACTTTCACAATTGCAAAATCATAACTTTTATATGACCCATTTGAAACTTCATTTTAGTTTCTTGTCTCATATCTAGTTAAGAAAATTGATTATAAGATAAATAAGAGTTTTTAGGATAGGGTAAAAACATATAAAGTGAAACTTAACTCAGTCAATGTGCTTTCTTATACAAAGTGAATATAATACCCAATCTTTTGATAAATAATAGAAGATATTCCCTATGAAGGCATAAATTATATAGTGACAATGATATTAGGGGAGATGGTGCTACGGTAGGGACTGGTATAATTTTTCTGACTCCATATGGTTACTCACAACAAGATTCAGCCATTAGCAGATTACGCCCATTGAATCTCTTGTGAGACATTTACATACACACAAGCACACACATGCCCACCTGCATTTAAAGGCATCAGTCTAGTACTGCTTTATTTGATGTGACCACTGATTAAAGATGCAGACACAGTCAACTCCTAAGCCTATAAAAAAAATCACAGTTAATCAGAAGGTAAACAATGTAGGAAATGGTCCCTGGAATCGTAATTCCATCCTCCAGGCATGCTCTCTTGTATACCTTGTAAATCCATGGAAATATACACATTCAAACACAGGAATAACCGAGGCAATTGTAACACTTAAACCTGCTCTTTTGACAGAATAATGAGGTGGTATAACCACCATGGTTTTTCTTGGATCTATGATATATGTAATTTGTTCCTTTCTAGTATTTTTAGTCCTTTGAATGACATAAACTTCAGATATAAAAGTTGATAGGCAATTGAATTTCTTTCTTTTTTTTCTTTCTGGGATAGGGTTTCTCTGTGTAGGCCCAACCATCCTAGAACTCACTTTGTAAACCAGGCTGGTCTAGAACTTAGAGATCCCCTGCTTCTGCTTCCTAAGTGCTAGGCTGAAAAATGCATTTTTTAAAAAAAGGCTGTAAAATAAACTCAACCTCACATCACACATAGTATTTAATATCAAAGAATAATAAAAAAAAACATGATGGTTAATTTTCTCATCTTTAGATTGGATTAAGAAATAATTCAGAAACAAATGCAGCACACCTCTGGACATGTCTGTGGGGATGTTTCCAGTGAGGTGTAACTGAGAAAAGAAAACTATGGCCACCAACATCCCATATGTAGGGTCCCAAACTGATTTTAAAAACTGAAAAACCAAGATCAAGTTGAGCACCAACAACATACATTTATTTCTGCTTTCTAGCTGTGGATCCCACCATGACTCCACAGTCCCACAGTGACTGTATCCATCCAACTGTGAACCAAAACAAACCTCATCACCCTTGAGTTATTCTGGCTAGGTAAGTGCTTAGATCAATGAGAAAAGTATTTAAGAAAGCAAGGGGGCAGGGCGGAAGACGGAACTGTAAGGACATTAGTAGGATTGTGATCCTGGAGTGGGTGGGAATGTCTGCAACCTGTTACCCAGCTGCATAATAAATGGGGCCGATGGATGGCTTATTCAAAATTAAAATAAAACCTTCAGCTGGGTGATGGTGGTGCACACCTTTAATCCAAGCACTCGGGAGGTAGAGGAAGGTGCATCTCTGTGAGTTCGAGGCCAGCTTGTTCCACCAATAAAGTTCCAGGACAGCCAGGACTATTACACAGAGAAACCCTGTCTCAAAACAACAACAACAACAACAATAATAACCTTAATGTTAACAAAATAAAATTAAAAGCCAATAACAAAACTGGGGAGGTATTTGTGAGAGAGCAAACTCTAAATGTATAGTCATACATCTACACACATATGTACACACATTTGAATACAGTTTTTTAGAACAGAAACATAAGCCAACAAGCATCAGGTTGGAAACTGGGAAAAGTAAGACATTCACACAGAACCCTAAACATCAGCAGCCTCAAGAAACCTAAAACCATTCTAGAAATAAAAGGAATTCAAATTCAAATGCCATTTTTATCTTTTCAATTGGAATGATTTTTTTCATTCTTAAACTGTAGTCTATGGAGGAGGAAGAGGAGAGGCCTCCATGACACTACATTTGGGAATGGAAACTGGGATATTTCTAGAAGGAAGTTTAACAACTAGAGCAAATCTTTGGGGATGTGCATATCTTAACGAGAAAATCTGCATTCAGTAATATATTAAAAGACTATTGTGCAGAGATACAATGTCCTTAAGAAACAACAACAACAAAAAAATGAAAGCCCAAAGATTCAAATATTGAATCTATTAAATATGACTTGTAAAGGAAATAATATTAATGAAGTGAGAAGGTGGGCACACATATATGAATAAAGAATTATGAAATAGAATAAACAGTTTATTGAGAAAAGAGAAAAGTTGTAAGAGGAAGACTCCAGGGATATACTTTAAGCCTCAGTAGTGGCTCTTGCCCAGGTAAATGTCTAACCCTTACTTCTACCTTATTTCTGCTCTAATGAATGTCCTGGCCACTTCACATGTCAGCTTAGCTGGGCTGTGATTCCCAATTGTTTGGCTACACATCAATATAATCATTACTATGAAAGTTGAGCTGTGGTTAACATTACTATTTTTAGACTTCAAAGCAGGTTTACCCTATGTGAGCCTCATCCAATCCATCCAAAGCCTAAAGACAAAGGAGGTTACCACAGCAGAAAGAATTCTGGTTCAAAATTGGAGCATAGAGAAGGCACCAGATTGCCCAGTCTTCCTGAGGACTGTAAAATCAAGGCTATACAACATTCCTTCATATGTTGCTAGGATGCCTGCCCATTTTAGCGTTGCTGGGCACACCTCAGTCCTAGGAGGAAGAGGGAGTCAAATGAGCACCTTCAGTTTGGGTGTAAGAAAAATGAACATTGGAAAATATTCCAAAACTAAACAACAATGTGGGGATGAGAAATGAAAACTGAAAATCTAAATTCTGCTGGAGACGCATGAACATGACTGAGAAAAACTACCCTGTCTCTCTGCTTATTATTAAAGGGTCACTGACTATCATGCAAGAGGTGGACAAAAATGTGAAGAAAAATGTCCCCCCAGCCCTGCCTAATCACATTGCTGCAATCTCTATTATGTGAGATGACAAAATTTGTCACTTGTCTGCTATTTACAGGTGAAATTTTAATAATTTATAACATGTAACCATTTGCTGATAAGATAAACTGCAGTCCTGAAGGTATAGCACTTGAAAAATAAGAAACGCTTTCCACTTTTGCCTGTTCATGTTAGTATGTTCTATTCTATCATGCTAATTAATAAATGTAGCAGGCAGAGTCAGTCTCAGGGTTTTTTTCTAATTTTGTTTAATTTATCAAATGGAAAATAATCTAGCAAAGAGTCATTAATTTAATTTCTTCTGAGAGGGAATCATTATGAGATATGTTAAATTTTCAACAATGCAGCTTCAAAACAGCTGTAGCCATAGAAAATTTTATAGTTTTAATTGAACATCTGTGCATTTTAATTGATTAATTTGAAGAAAATACAGGAGAAAAGAAAGAACAGTAGGTAATATGAATTTAACAAACCAGTTTTTGTTCTCTCTGCTTCTTAGTTAATGATTTTTCAGTATAAACAAAACAAGAAAATATCAAACAACATTAAATAATTCCCATGGCTATAAACACAGTCAAATTGATTTAGTAGAGCAGACAAGTGTTTATGATAGGATTATTTTCAATCAAAAATATATAGAGGGATGCATATGTGAACACATAGAGCATTTATTCAGGACTCTGTGAAAAATGTTGGGCAGCTTACTGAGCACCATTCTGAAGGTTGCAGAAATTCTCAGGGTTCCAGTAACCAAAGCTCCCGTGATGGGCACACAGGGAGCATGTAGCCAGACATATTTCTGTAAGTTTTTCAACTGTCAAAAGACTGTCCAATATTTCTGTCTTTATATCTATCATTTTCTTATCAACTATCATTTCTTATCAATGCACATCTTAACAGCTCACAATTATTTTATTATGAAAACTTTATTGTCACTAGCATGACAACAGCCTCCCACCCTCTCTCTCTCCTCTCCGTCCTTCCCTCCCTCCCTCCCTCCCTGCCTCCCTCCCTCCCTCCCTCCCTCCTTCCCTCCCTCCCTCCTTACGTACTTGGAGAGAATATGGCTCCAGAATTGAAAATAAACAAACCTCTGAAAAACCTGTCAAGGAGCAATTATAAAATAGCCACATGATTATTCCCATAGACATTGAGTCATCCAAAAAGTTCAGAGTCATCTCTGCTATCATTGCTGGTGGCTGGTAAACACACTCTATTTTAAACAGGGATCTAAAGATACTTTTGTCAACACCATCCAACAGTGATGGAAGGGATGGATAAAATGTGCCACTGCACAAACACATTGAAGTATTTATCTGGTTGCATGTTTCATACAGTGGTGGAGTGATTGCCTAGAAAGAGCAATACCCTGGGTCCAGTACCCAGGGCTAGAGATGAAAAGAACCATCATTAAGAGAGGAGGCCAAAGCACAGGTCTATTTTAGACAAAGAGACAGGCGATAGTCATTGGCCACACCTTGGATAAGAATAACCACCACAGCGGCAAGATTTCAAGATGTATCCATAGCAGCTCAGAAAGCAAATTTAAACATGCAATAACAAGTTTGTAATTTCTGTATGAGAAAGAATTTGCAGAGGGAAATATTTTCACTTTAGAAGTAGATCTGAACCCTGCACTCTTTTAAAACTTCAAGTTCAGGGGAATGGGGAAGTATGTCTGATTACCAAAGATGCTCATTCAACGTGAGAAACACTCTGAGACCTGCAGGGGAATGGGGAACTGTGTCTAATTACCAAAGATGCTCATTTAATGTGAGAAACACTCTGAGGCCTTCACTTGATAGGTGAATGCACTACAGATAGTTCTCATCCACACTTGTCATGGTAATGAAGAACAGGTATATGGCAACACGTTGAGCTTCTGTCTATTAGACTGGAATATAAGCAAATTCAGTGTTGTAATCATTTCATTCACAAAACTGTAAGCAGATGACTTTGTCCTGTCAGAGACCTCTGCAATCATCACAGCTGTGTGGGGTCATCCTCATCCTGAATGACACTTCCTATTCCCAACACTTCATAATTGAAACACTACACATCTGTAAGTCATTCAAATTAGCAAGCTATTTATGTCAATTGGTACTGCTGGGCAGTATCATAGATAGGTATTTAATGTCTTTTAAAGATATTTATCAAGTCTGACAGAAAAGTCTATTCACTTGAACTTCCTCAAGAGGAAATAAAATTTGGGTTAAAAGAAAACATTTGATAAATAGAGCACAGGACTTGACACAGGTTTTTATTAAATGGATAAAAGATGTTTGAATGACATGAATCTCTACCCCAAGCAAATGGAATGAGTGTCAATGTGAATAAATGAGTCAAGGCCTGTAGGATGATGACCTTCTGTCCCTAATTCCTTTTCCTTTTATAGTGTGTGTGTGTATGTGTGTGTGTGTGTGCACATATGCACACACACACAAATATCCACGTAAATATACACACACCAAGGCAGAGCCTAATAAAGTTATTGAAACTGATGGATTTATAGATGCATAAGAACCAGTGAAGCTCTGGGCTTTGAGCCTCAATCTCTTGTACTGATCGACACAAATACCTTTAATTCAAAAGCATGAACACTCTCAGCAAGCAAGAAAAAGAAAGCTAGCAGAGATAGAGAATGTCGCCTGACTCAAGTGATCTCCAAAGGCAAATGAGCTTACATCCCTGGGTCCCAGACCTGCTGGTCATCATCCAAGTCCACACTTGAGGGATACTGGGAAGGAAGGACACGGAGAGTATGTGAAGTTCAAAAGCACAGTCTTCAAGGCCCTTTCCAAATGAAAAAACGAGCAAGCAAACAAACAAAAGAACTTATGTCCTTAGGATTAGGAAAGAAATGTACAGCAAAGCAGCAAAATAACCTCCCAAGAAAATGCTTCAGGTCTTACAGTAGTAGTGCCTAGTTTTATTCATTATTCCTGATGCTACCATGTATGTTTATATTTTATGAAGTATATGTTTTTAGCATAAATGTAGGATATAGTAAAAATAGGTTAATAATGTATGTAATAAAATAATTACCAATTACTAGGCAGAATTACAAAAACGTAAGCACTAAGAAAATCTTGAGCAGGGAATTGTGTTGAATCCAAACACTAAAAATACTCTATGTGAAATTCTATCATCAGTACTGGTTAAAAAGAATATCTTGGTCTCAGATGTTACCTACAGTTTCCTTTCAATATAACATAAGCACTATGAATGCACTTAGATAGATAATATGATTTCATTCAAAAAGAAATACAAATATTATTATGAAATAATTCAGTTCATAAATATTAAAGTACTAATGTAGCTTATGAACTACCACTATTACCTTATGTGTCAAAAACCTCAAGCATCAAGATTTGAATAACTACAGTTTTTACTGTTTTTTCCTTCATTTATTTTTTATTTCTGTTGTTATTTGTACAGTGCTGGAGATTAGATCCAGGGCTTTGTGCATGCTCAGTAAATGCTCCACCACTCTGCTACATCCCAAGTCCTTGCATTTAATATTTATGGATGAAAATCCTAAGCTCAAGCATTAAAATCAAGAAAAGTAATTGTACAAAAAAAAAAAGTGCAATGAGTCTCCCAGCTTCCTAATTACAGCAGAAAGTATGACTTGCCAGCTCACTCTGCTAAAAACAAGATACACAAAATATAACCAGGTGTGTGTAATTCCCAGAGCCAGGAACTAAAGACCTTGGGAACCAGAGTGAGGAAGCAGCTTATGCCCCATCTTGGGAAGTGTTGTGTCCAGTTACCCTTAGAGATCTCTTTCCATGGTCCAGGAGCTTAGCTTTGAGCATTTACTGAAATAGAAGGAAAAGCATATAGCTTCAGAAGAAATTCTAGAACATAGATAACCAACAGGAAGAGAGGATATTCATAGGATTAATCACTAGTAGACTAAAAAGTCTAATAATCAATACTAGGCAATAATACAAAATTCTCTCTTGATCCTCTAGGTATTTACAGTAAGGAAAAATTCTGGGGAATGATTGAATGTTGCTTGAATTTGGTTCAGTGGTTAGGAATTCATACACCTTGAAGTTAGTAAACCTATCCACAGATTAGGATATCCTGGAGATATCCACTAAAAAAAAAAAAAAAATACAAAGTACTTTGTAGGTGTGCATGTTTAATCCAGGCAGTACAGGTGTCCTCAGAGGCATTCTAAGCATGAGAGACCATAATTTATAAGTAAAAAAATTCATAAGAAACTAAGAATTCAACACAATTGAACGTTAGCAGAAATAAAAGGACTGACCTTTGGCCAGCAAGACTGCTAAGTGGATAAAGGAGCTTTCCATTAAGCCAGAAATCCCAAATTTGATCTCTAGAGCCCACGTGGTTCTATAGGAGAACCTACTCCTATAAACTGTCTTCTGACCTCTAAACGCACCTACAAACACACACCTACAGAAAAACAAATGAAGAAAAAGTAACTGAAAGCACTATACTTTGAAAATTCCAGAGGTTTGCAATAGCCAATACAACGTAAATGTTTTTTACATTATGAAAAAAGTTAAAAGCCCTTCAAAATGCAATAAAAATGAAAATTTTAACATTTTAGGTGGACAGTATAATTTTCTTGACTTTATTGACTGGCAAATCAAGTTTATATGTCACTTTAGAAACCAACACACCAATAAGAAACCAAGTTGTGTATTAATGTTGATATTAATGTAACTATTAGTCTTTTCAGTCCCAAAATGTAAATAATTATTAAAAGTTAATACAGGAGCACATTATAATCAAAGTATATGATGTGCATATATGGAAATATCAAAATAGAACTCATTATTGTCTCATAGTGTGGGAATGAGAATGACTCCATAGGCTCATATATTTGAATACTTGGTGCCCAGGTGGCAGGACTGTTGGGAAACAGTTAAGAGGTATGGCCCTGTTGGAGGAGGTACGTCAGTGAAGGTAAGATTTGAGGTTTCAAAAGCCCATGCTATTCCTATTTAGCTCTTCTCTCTGTGACTTGTATTTGTGGATCAGATGTGAACACTCAGCTACTGCTCCAATGTTGTGCCAACCTGCTTGCTGCTAAGTTAACTTTCACGATAGTCATGAGCCCTAACCCTCTGAAACTGTAAGACCTAAATAAATGATATAGGTTGCCTTGGTCACGGTGTTTTACCACAACAATAGAAAAGTAACTAAGACATTTAGAGAATTAATACATACTAATAATTCTTTTCAAAGAAAGGCAAAGGACTGACACAATAAGGCAAATGAAAATAATAACAAAAGACTCAATTTATCAGAAAGATGTGGCAAATGTAAATATATACATACCTAATAACTGAGCCTCAAATACCAGGAAAAGTAATGAAGCCAAACAATAGAAAACTACAGGCTAGTAAATACTTATGAATATAGACAGGAACTCCATTTAAAAAGTTAGTAAGCTGGACACAAACAACATATAAAAAGAGAATACATTATGTTCAAAAATTTTTATGCTAATTATAATTAAAATAATGATTTCCTTTTATATTTCAAAACTAATCAGCAAATTGCATTGAGCATAATAAAAAGAAAATCAGTAAAGTAAAAGGTTTAAGCATTGATAAAATGTAACATTGAACCATTACTTAAAAAGACAATAGAATCAAAACACTAGAAATAGAAGACAACAACCCGGTATCTTATCAATCAAAACTCACAACTAGCGTGGTGTTTAACAAAAGTACTGAAAATGTTCCTTACCAGATTGGAACAAGGACAGGGGGCCCACCACTATCCCCTCACTTCACCAGACTTCCTCTGCAATGCAGTAAGATGAGAAAGAGTAAAGCCATCCAGTTGGAAAGAAAGTCAAATGATCTTTATCAGGCAACATCACTATATATATGTGTGTGTGTGTGTGTGTGTGTGTGTGTGTGTGTGTGTGTGTGTATAGATACATATATGTTTGTATCTATACATACATATGCAGAAAATTCTAAAAATTGTACAAAAAATTGTTTACCAAGATACTAGGATTCCATTTTAAAAATCAATTGTGTTTGAAACTTACTCAGCAAACTTTGAAAAAAAATCAATTTCAATATAGCGATTCAATTACAATAATAATATTGATGATCCCAAATTGTTTCTCAGATCCACCAGTTTCCACAAGCCCCTCTTTCAGGAAAGCACAGGAAGATGGTACCAACCAAATACATATCAGAACATAAAAAATCAGTCTGGAAACACAAATAAAATATTAGGGATTACAACTAATTCTTCTTCATTTTGCTCAGCTGTATCTTTGACTCTACCCTAATGGTGCTATAGTTAAATAAGAGAGAAATAATCATCAACCTCCAAAATTATATACAGGTAAAAGGCCAACAAGATTCCACCATTTATGTTGCCTGAGCTAATGTGCAAAAATTACAAAGTAATGTTTCAGATTTAATGTATCAACTTTAGACACTTAAATGACAGCATGACTTGTTTGAACATTATAAATACCATAATTATTTTTCTTAGAGAAAAAGGAAAATGTTATAAGATCTTATTGGAAAAATTCAAAATTATCAACAGGATGTGAGAATTGTGTATCTTTTCACAGAATGTGTACAGCACAGGGCAGTTTTAACTCAGGAGAGTATTGCTAGTCATACATGTTTTACTGTTTTCTTCACAACAGAATAAGGAGACACTACAATAGCTCTGTTATCACGGAACAAAGCAATTGGTGTGAAGTGACACAGACAGGGTGTCAGTGTAAGCATTCAAAACTAGTGACTTCAGGCTGCAGTATCAGGCAATGTGCACAGCTCTGTGAACAGGTGTGGAAAAGATGAGAATGTGTGTGTTCTTCTGAAGCTTGTACGTTAATCACACACACAAAAAGTATTTAGACAATGATAATCTTTGAAAGACACAAAACACAAGGATGCTGAAGGCTATGAGCACATGTGTAGGGAACATCCCTGAAATATGGGTGAAAGGGAATGTGAAAGCCTGGGGTAGGGGCATGATGAGTTTTAGATACTTCCTATGCATTCATGGTAAGACAGCCAGCAAATCAACAGTGACATATGTAAATATGAAGTCTCAAGAGAGAGTTTGTGGTGATATATTATGTACCCTAATAAAATTTGCCTGAAAATCAGAGAACAGAACAAGCCACTAGATTAAACATAGATGCCAGACAGTGGTAGAATACACCTTTAATCCTGGCACTAAGGAGGCAGAGATCCATCTGGATCTCTGTGAGTTCAAAGCCACCCTGGACTACATGAAATTGATTCAGTTTAGGAGAGAAACAGAGCCAGGCAGTGGTGGCACACACCTTTAATTACAGCATTTGAGATCTCATGCCTTTGCTTGGGAAGCACAAATGCCTTTGATCCCAACACTAAGAAGGAAGTAATATGGCAAGGTGGAGAAAGGTATAAAAGGCGTGAGGAGACAGGAACTAAAGGCTTTTTTGGCTAGAGCCTTTTGGGTGAGGATTCAGAGGATTTCAGTCAGAGGATTTGTGGAGTTGGTGAGGCAAGACTTGTTCCTTTGTCTCTCTCACCTTTCAGCATTTACCCCAATATTTGGTTCCAGGTTTTTTATTTATAAAACCTTTAGAAATTCGAGCAATAAGAGTTCACACTGAAGATAGAAGTATGGGAGCGACCAGTCTGTAAACAGCATTTACAGGCCCCAGACTTAATGGAGTCACTGCGTTGAGTGTATACTAAGGGCAAGGAAGGAACTGAAGTCAGGACATGGGTACTGTAGCACTCTAGCATAGAAAGTGATTGAAGACTGATAGTGAGCAGAGGTAACTAAAAAGGTAAAGCCACTGAGGTGAAGAAAACCAAGAGTAGAACAAACACAGATCGAAATAATGTCCAAACTAGAGGAAGAGATGCCCAAATGGGCTGAATTCCTCCTCCTCCTCCTCCTCCTCCTCCTCCTCCTCCTCCTCCTCCTCCTCCTCCTCCTCCGCTTCCTCCTCCTCTTCCTCCTTCTCCTCCTCCTCTTCTCCTCCTTCTTTTGGTTTTTTCAAGACAGGGTTTCTCTGTGTAGCTTTGCGCCTTTCCTGGAACTCACTTGGTAGTCCAGACTGGCCTCGAACTCACAGAGATCCACCTGGCTCTGCCTCCCAAGTACTGGGATTAAAGGCGTGCGCCACCACCGCCCGGCCTGAGTTCCTTCTTATGTGGAAGAGCCACATCCTCCTTTAGGCCAAGAAGGAGTACCTACAACTCTTGTATAAATCCAGCTTTTAATGATTATACCATATAGATAAGCCTGATACTTCAAATATAAGCTAAAATGATGAATTGTTACAAAATGAAGAGTTCACCCTGATTAATTAAATGAGTAAACCTATTTTATGTATTACTTGCAGAAAGTAGGACCTGGTTATAGAATCAAATCAGAAGGAGATAAGGGATAATTGTAATTTCAGGGACCATGTAAAGTAGGCCAGGACATGTAAGTCACACTTCCTCCTTCTCTTCCTTGTATATATGTTTATTGCTTTTTTTTTTTTTTGTATGTGCACCACAATGTACATTGCCTGCATAAGCCAAAAGAGAGCATTGACTCCCTTAAAACAAGAGTTACTGATGGGTATGAGCCACTCCATGATTGCTAGGAATCAAATCTCCCCAGCCCTTGGTCTTATATTTATGCTGTCTTTTCATCCCAGAGCTCTTATAAAAAGGTCATTGCCACTGTAGCTAGCATTTATTACATGCTTATTTCATATAAATGCATCAAATACTTACCAAAATCTTATAGATTAGATGATTTTATTATACCCACATTTTAAAATGAGGACATGATTCTAAGAGAGACACACATGATTTTACCAATCAGCAAGAATCCTTTAGGGTTGCATGACTGACAAGTCTTTACTCCAATGCTATGGTTACATATTTTAGGACTCTGCCACTCAAACATGTTCCTTTGCTTCCTTTTTCAGATATTCATCACCTTACAAACTAATCCTGACAATAGGAGATGAACATGAAAACCCACACAAAGTAACAAGAAAAATTTTAAGAAGAGATGGAAAGAAAGAACAAAGGAAAATCTCTACTCTAGAAGTAACATGACTGAGTTTGGGGTTTAATTGCTAGAACAGGAAAAAAATACGCACAATGAGTTATAAATTTTTCATTAACTAAAAAGGAAAACATACCAGTTAGGCAAAAGACATTTTTTGGTCTCAGTCTATAATATAGAGTTATATGGGTCTCAGTCTATATTCTAGACTCTATATTATCTATATTATATATTATAAGAGCTATATTATCTATACCATGTATATTGAGTCATACTGACTCTATATAAATAAGAATACTTATTACACATGTTGTTTTCAGGCAAACCTAAGTATTCAATGATCAGATGTTTCGGGAGTAATCCTTTCATGGAAAAAGGCTAGTCTTTGGTTGTATGCAGAATTTTCCATTACAAACAGGGTAGCCCCTCGGCATCTTTAGAGTGTATGGGTATCTCAGTATCTTAAAGCATCTTTAATACATGCCCAATAACTGAAGAGTCACAATCCCCAACTTTCACAATTGTCACATGGACTCATAAAAATAGACATTTTATAGTCTTTGCAAATAGCCTGCATCACATCTCTTGAGAGCAATTGAAAGTATATGAAATAAAATTTTAACAAAAATTGCAGCATACTGCTTTCACCCCAGCTCCAATTCATGTCTATTTACAAGCAAAAAAAAAAAAAAAATGGTGGGCTTTAACTAATGAAAAACAGGTTTGTTTGTAGAAAACATCTTCATTTTGGACTAAAATAACAGAAGTGACCAAGGAGAATATGATTTAATATGGGTTGAACCTGAATACAACTCAAATGCTTTCTTCCTGTTGATTAGATAATCAAAACTATTAAATGGGATTTCAAAATCCTTTTCATAATCCTGGGAACATTAATGTTCAAATCACTGTCGATTTTTGTTGTTGTTGTTGTTGTTGTTGCTTTTACTATTCATGGGGACACAATGAGTCATTGGCACATTTCCAGCGCTAGATGCATCTGAATAATACATGACATGCCCTTTAGCTAGCATTATGATGCCAGATTTAAAACAAGGTAAGAAGTTTCCTCCGTGTATACTTGCAGTGTTCAGCTGTTCATAATCTATAGTGTTAACAATTTATCATCAAACCCAGTGACTCGCTGCCAACACATCAAAGTGGCCACTGGATGCGTATGATGAAGTCTGAGCATCTGGCCTCCTCTATCCCTGACATTAGCACAGACAACAGAATCAGTGGACTATTGAATGCAATTACAGTAAGCGAGACAGACAATAAAGATTGATAGCGCCTTCTCTTTTTATCACACACAAAACTAGTGAGGGTTAGAGCTTTGCCTTGAGCTGCCTTCATTTAACAATGATTGAAAATATGCAATTGTGTTGGTAAAACACTGTAGCCTGTACCACTTCATTTACTGGACACATTATCAAATTAAATGAAAAGTGAACTGCCAAAAGCAACAGTTATTATATATTAATGATGAATATTTACTTAGCATTGTTCACAAATCATACAGAGAACAGAATCCTTCTTGTTATCTTCTTTGCAGGTTCCACTTGAGCAGCTTTTAACATTTCTATGTTTACGCTGTCTTCTGTCTACAAATCTCTGAATGCAGACGTGCACAATTGGTTTTGTGACTCTCCATGTGACGACAATGTGTAATTAATAAAATGTTCTAGTTGTAGATGAGTGCTAATTATTGAAGAGTTTTTCATTCTTTACAGCCGTTCTCATTCCTTCAGCTGCTTTCGAAGCAAGGGAAGTTGAATCCAGGGAACAGCTACCGATGAAAAGGTTAGGCATTCTAACTTCCTTGAGCTTTCAGCAGATGGAAAGTAACACAGACCTCAACACACAAACAAGCCGCGAATTTATATATTATAATGCTCACTACCGGGTAGTTCCTTAGTAACCATCGAAGGATGTAACAATTTACCCATAATCTAACCTCAAAACAGAAAGTGTATAAAGGGCAGACAGTAAGACGGGACTACAGAGAACCAAGGAGCAGAAAAGGAAAATGGATCAGTTGCCACAGCTCTTACCAGAGGAAACAATGCTGAGCAAGTCCTACCTGCTCTGAAATGCAAAACTGAGGGCTTCATTAAGTGGCCAAACATTTGGTGTGCATACCTACATGTCGGAAAGACAGGAAGCAGGCACTTGAATTGTTCAGTTATGCAGATTAATTCAAGGTTCTTTTTAAAAACACGCACGTCTGGCCTTGCTATCCAAGGATAGATACAGGAAAAGAAGGCACTTATATTTGAAAAGTAATCATATCTCTTTTCAAAGATTTCAATGACCTGAACACTCTCTGCTGTGTCCCTCACAGAAAGAAAATACGAGACAGAGGAAGGAAGAGGCAGGGAATCAGCCCTGGGCGCTCTGATGCTATCCCACAAACTAACTGTAAGCCATCCTGTACAAACTCAGCTGCACTGAGTTTTAAATGAGAACACCCATCACATGCAGTGCAAACACAAAACACGGAATACAAGAGAGTCCACAAGCATGTAACACCCACCAAAGAGAACAGACCCTTTCTGCTAACCAGAACACTTATCAGAATGGACTGAAAATCAGGAAGCCGAAGAGGCATGCTGAATTAGGACTTAGGACTCATGGCATGAAATGAAAAAAAAAAGTGTACTCTCCAAAATCCACCTTCAGAACTTAAGCAAACTTTCTAGGCACATTCCAATTCTAATACCCACATTGCCTTTTAGTCCTTTGAGGTGGGTCTCCTCAGTTATTTCTCTTCAGGCTCAGCTAACTGTTAAGACTGTCTCAGGAGCTTCCCAAACTGAGCTCCAGGTACCAACATTTGGAATTTTTATTCAGCAGATATCAGTAATGAATTATCATTATAGAATATTTAACAGATGAAATATGAATAAATCAGAAAGGAAATTTAACACCTTTAAAGTTTCTATCCATAATCTATTTTTCCGTATAAAGCTTATCAACACTTTTAGTAACTTTGGGGGTAGTCACATTAAAATGAAAATATAATATGTGCTTATAGTTAAAAATCAACATAGCACCTATCAATATAAGTGAGCATATGAACAGATGCCCTCACCATACATCCAGTAGCTGTCCCTCACAGTGTTTTTGAAGGTAGGCACATCTCTACAGTCTAGTTATTATAATTCATCTGTGCACATATTTTCTATACAGTTATCCACAGGTTTTGTTTATTTTTCACTTCATATTTTGTTGATATTTTTATCTAAATCTATCCAAAGCTATCATTTCTATTGGATATAAGGCATTTCATCTTATAAGTAAACCACAGTTGTTTTTAGTCCTCATCTTGTGTTTCCCAACTACTCTGTTTAATATATATAATATATAATGTGTGTATATGTATAATATATAATGTGTGTATATGTATAATATATAATGTGTGTATATGTATGTATTCATATGGTCATCCCTATACGTTATCTCCATTTACATGCAAATTGTTTGGTAATGTAGATGTCTAGAAATGGAATTTGTATTTCAGATATCTATGCTTATAAATTTTAAGATGTACTGAAGTACTGCCCTACCAAAAGGGTATGCCATATTCTACTCTTGCCTACAAATGTGAAAGGGGACCAATTTCTCCACAGCTCATGGACTCTAAATAGTTTCCATAACAAAATTTAGCAATATAATATGCGGTGTCTCACTGAAAAATTTCACCTTAATTTCCCATGTTTATTTGCCATTCTCATCCCACCCAATAACTACCCTCTTATATTCTATTTTTTTCTGTTGTATAATTTATTTTTTCTTATGTCTGAAAGCTCTCCACTTTACCTTTAATTTTGTTTATAGTGTATGTACATAGAATTCCTTTTGGCCTTAAAATAGACTTTCTGGATTGAAAATTACAAAAATGACCCTCAAGTTTATTTTTATTGTTTTTAAAGGCTCTCTGCAGGGAGTTTAAATATGGACATACATGTGCTTTTCTTTTCCTTTTTGAACGTGTAAGAGAAGAGGAGGTAAGACGTCCCCCAGGCGACTCTTGTTTTCATCCACTACCGACCTGTAGTGGAGCCCAGGTCCAAGGGTTTGACCCCAACAGTCTTATTCCATTGTGAAATGCCAACCTGAAGATGGCATATGTCTCAGAGGATATGGGAGGACAGACAATGAGAAACTCAGATCTCACCGGGGTGAGCCCATGGAAAGAACGCTGATGGAACATTGGTTGTCTGTCTGTCTTTACCATTTTGCCTGATCCTCATGAACCTTGCTTTTTTTAAAAAATCTGATTGAAAATGTATTTGTATCCCCCAGCTTCTCTCACAACTCAAGGGCAGGCTGTTGGGATAGATTTTCACAGGATTTTATGGAATCAAAAGCTGCTTCAGAAATGTCATTTGAAATGATACTTGTATTTCTTTGGTCACCATTCTATTTCTAAGCAGGTGAGTATCTCTAGGAACTTAAAAGTAAAGTATTGCTGATGCATGTTGATTACAGTACACACAGCTTTGTGAGGTCCAATGGCAATGCTTTGCCCAATCTAAAACAGAGTTTGACTCATTGCAAAGCATTTTAAATGGCCTTTTGTCTATTCCAATTGACAGCCCAGCCCACAGACTAAACTACGTATCTGAGCCTTTCAGACTCAGAGGCTGAAACACCGTCTCCAGGAGATGGGGAGACACTGCTGACTATTGCTGCTACAAAGTACAGGACAGCAGTCTTTCCACCTGTGCGGTACAGCCTGAGATGCTCCATAAAGAATCACAAAGACTATCAGAAGACCCAAGTCACTTTTCTTCATGGTCCTTTGAACTCTTCCTTCTGCTTTGTGGCATAGAACTTGTATTGAAGGAAACAAAAGAAGATATTAAAGTCTATTGGTACAATGTCCACAGCTTGCAAATCCAAGTCTCTACCAAGGTCTACTCAAACAACAGAGAAAGAACATACCATTACCTCAGGAAATAGTCTGTAAGCAAAGGAAATCCAGGAAAGAAATTGTATTTTGTCCAACACCATGATACAATGAAATGAAAATGTCTGGTTATTATGAGTATTAGATACATGTTTACTGAGCAATGACTATGAGCCAGGTACCAAGTTAAGCATGTATATGTACTATCTTAATACTCTCAGTAACCCTTGGGAGTTCTAATATCCATGATATGCAGAGGATGGGTGGGAGTCAGAAAAACAACGTGGCCAAATTCTAGGCCAGTTGGTATGTAGCACAACTGGCTCATAAGTGCTTTTTAACCCTGTGATAAGACTATACCCAGCTGCCAGGTATTCTAACAGTGGGGGAAAAAGACTTCCTTCCTAAAAGAAAAAAATCAGGTAATATTTGTTTTCATAAATAAGTTTCAACCTCTTTCTAGATCCTACTTTTTAAGATAATAAAACACAACACTACAATAGTTGCACATAATACCTTCAGCTACTAATAAAAGTGCAGAAGAGAATGGAGGTTGAGTAAATCTCTAATTAAGCTAGCAAAAGATGAGTGGGGAAAAAAATCACTGTTCTGCCAAATAGTCTGCAGAACAGTTGTTGCAGACTGAATGGTGTGCTCTCCAAATTCAAAACTGGACATTCCAGGTACTAGAATAGAAGAAGGCAACTGTAGTAGAGATAAGGTCACTCTAAAACTGTCAGTGGGAGCTTCATGATGGCTTTTCATGGGCACGAGGGCCATGCTTATCTAAAGCAGACATTTACACATAGAAAAAGTTAGCTACCTGTAGAGAAAAAGCAGAGGCCTTGGGAGATGCCAACTCTGGCAACATATGACACCAGATTTACAGACTCTGGAAGCAAAACTAAATCAGTCTGTCACTTCTGCCACTGGCCCTGTAGTATTTTGTTATGGCAGCAGTAATATACCAACATAGCATGGCTGTCAAAGGAATGGGAAGCAATTTGGAGTTGTGGTATATGCTCCTAGTCTTTCCTAAGACTTCTTTTAAATAAGGAATAAAAGTGTGGCCTAAGATGTATTAAACTAATCTGAAATGGAAGGAAAACACTTCACTCCAGTCTTATGCCAATTTTCAAAAACAGGAACTTTAAAATTTCTCTGTACTTAAGTGGACTTCTGTTTTTCCCTCCCCCATAACTCCTTAATATTTCATTCACAGTCCTTCCTGTGGCCAGATGTGCTTTCTCCATTGATGAGGGTAAGACTACATTAGCCTATGGAGGAAGGAATTACTCACTAGAAATGATCTCCTTAGTGTCCAGTTCAGATTAGATACTGATAGAGCAAAACAAGTAGAAACAAATCAACTAATTTAACTACTTGTGGCTTACCCATTCATATTATCTCATCATAGGAATGGCCCCTCTTTCTTCACCAGGCAATGATCTGGGAGCAAAATCAAACATTGGCTGAACTTGAACATCCTTGTGATGGCAGCCATATTCCCTGGAGGAGCTGTGGGCACATGGCTTTATGCCAGCAGGCACCAACCTTCCTCTTGCTTAATCACTCAAGACATTGCCTTGCTGCTTCTTGGATCTTAATGACCTCAACATTTCACAAGTAGTTTGCCTCCTGTTTCCCCCTTGACACAAATATAAAATGGAAAATGATGCAGAGAAATAAATAAATTTAGATGTAAAATAAAATCCATCTTCTCATGAGTGGATGCATGCCTGTGTCTCATTGGCATGCACCAGATTGTACTAAATGGCACATATTTCCCACGGGAAGATAACCTCCACACACTGCTACAAAAGCTTTATTCCCCCACACCATGCAAATTATTTAATTTAAACACTGCTTGATATGACTCTCTGAGGAGAAGGGTGTTTTTCCAGATTCATCTTTGATCTGTTGGTGCATGTGAGCAGACAGAATGGGCCTGTACTCCTTACTGCACCACCAGTGAAAAATCTTCAGAATGAAGAACCAGAGGCAGCAAACTGTGTCTATAACTTGGAAAATGATGAGATGCAAATGGTGTCCTTTTCCTATGGGGGAGAGAGAGCACGTAGGCAAACACGCAGTTGTCCCCTACTAGAATTCCCCAAACACTGTGTAACTCCCTACACAGTATTTTAAAGGTGTGTGTGTGTGTGTGTGTGTGTGTGTGTGTGTGTGTGTGTGTGTTTGCAGGCATACACTTCAGTGATCAGTATACACACACATACACACACACACACACACACACACACACACATTTAAAAAAATTCATCTGTGTATTTTACTAAAGTAGGAAAAGTGATGAAAAGATTAACGATCCAATTTTCATCAGTTGTACCCTCTGGCCCTCTACTGGGGATATCATTTTTAACCTTCCTTTAATCCTTCTGTTTCTTTAACTGGCTTAAACTTCTGCTTTTCTACTACATATTAATCAGTTAAAAACACAAAATGAAATGAAAATTTGAGTGCCCAGTTAACATTCATGAGACTGTCCCAAATTTCATCATGAAAACTCTTAACTTTTTAGAGAAGTCTTTAATGGATCCCATCAAAAGAATCTTCCTCCTAGTCATAATTTCTTTACATAAGGTGTCGTACAAGGAAGGGCTAACTCTGCCACAAGCACAAAATTGCACAGAGAGGGACCTTATTGGAAAGAGAAGCTAACTTATTTTAAAAGCAAATAGACATTAGACAATAGTTTTAATATTAACTTACTCTTAGGTTTTCTTCATCAGAGGAAGCCAGAAGGCTATGAGCCCTATTCACCCTTCCCCTGGTCTTCCTCTGGCTCTCTCCATGTGTGGCACCCCCTGCTCTGGGGAGGTGAATGCCTTTCTCCTACCAGCCTAGTTATTTATTGACATAGCTTGCATGCTGGGGCATTATCAGCTTAATGCATAATTCAAAATCTCTTGCATGTGGCCTGCACTTCTGCCTTATTCCCTGCAACCTGAATGGAAGATAAAAGGAAGTATTTCCAAGATGGGCACAGGAAAGGATTCCTGAATGTTGCCATTGACCCCCAACTCTGGCCTTCCCTGATTCGGAAAACGGCTTGCCTTGCAGTTCCCCCACACCCTCATAAGGTCCCATACTGAGGCAAAAACAGTCTGAGAGATGATCTCAAAGTTGGTACTGAGTGGGAAGCTGTGAACCCTCGGGACAAGGGTCTGTACAAGTAGAAAGGAATGACAATTGTTACCTTTCTCATCCCATTCTGGAGTGGCAGTTGGATGTTTTCAGGAGGGCAATAGTCTCATGAGTCTGTAATTCAAAAAAGGAGAAATCACGTTAGAATTTTAATTCTAGTGGGGCAGGGTAAGGGGTAGGGAGTAGAAAGGGACAGAAGAAGAGCCAGAGGCATGGGATAAGGCTTCTTAGGATGTTGCCCAGGAAGTGTCTGAGAGAAAATCAAAACAAAGAAAGCAGAGAGAAGGCCTAGAGTACAGCACACTGGGGAGGAGACGGGAAGACTCCAGTGCTTGAGAGGGAGGGCTACAGGGTCAGCATGGTAAATGGTTGATTCATTAACAGTAATTCAAGAAAAGTAGTTGAATAAATTCTTTACAGACTCCCCAGCATCTGGTTAATTTATGAGATTAATCGGTTTTATATTTTTAAGACATGTCAAAGAGGAAATAAATGATTTCCTAACCTGTAAATATTCAGATCCAGGTAGTCTGGATGCTCTGATTTGAACACAATGACTACTTAGAGAAATATGAAAATCAGCATACATATACCACCCCAAACACACACTATGCACGTATGTATCAGTGTTTATTTCCCCAGGAAGGCAACACTGTTCTCCAGAACACTGATATACATACATACATACATACATACATACATACATACATACATACACACACACATGCATTCATATATACATACATCCATACATAAACACATGTAACATATGCTCTGGGTTTTACTTTTTCTAGAATGCAAAAATTTAGAATACAGTGTGCTCAATAAAGTCTAAATGCTAATAAGCTACACCAGGACATATCCAAGCTCACCTTGCCCTGACACACCCACATGAAAGCCAGATGTGAAACTAAAATCAGAAGGTCACTGATATCATTTGTGTTTATTACTAAGTGTGGGATTCTAGCAGAAGCTTTTTACATGCATTTTGAGTCCACCAAGCAATAATTCCTCTTTTTTATAAACAGAAAGGCATGAATTATTTAAAAATTAGACATTTAGAATAATGGCCCTCCATACGCAAAGTATTTATTTCTACTTTCATCATTCATAGTTTATTGCATTGATTTTTTCATCAGTTTACTTAGCATTAAGCTTCCACTGAACTCATCAATAAGAAATGAATTTTGGTAACTTTCAAATCCACTATATTATTTTCCTTTTATTTGTAGTGAATTTTTCTTCTCTCAGTGGTATTGCTGCAATAAGTCAGTCATTATTTCTTTATGTTTTCCCTTTTTTCTTTAGGATTTCATTTCCCTTTACAGCACATTTTGTGATCACAAAGAAAACAGAGACACTTATTTCTTCTAACAGTTGAAATTGCTGCAAGTGATTTAGTTGTCATTTAATTTGATTCCGCTCTTCTGTCTGTGGAGAAATATGTTTAATGTACTGGAAATTATGTTAATAAGAAAAAGCATTATCTCATTTAATGAAATAAATATACAAATATTTCAAAATAAAATAAAGAGGCAATCTTCACTGAGAAAAAATGTCTCTTATGGTTTGTGTAAAATAAACAAATAAGAAAAAAAATCATGAATATATTGAAACACTGACAAAATTGTGCCTATATTCCAAGAGGAGAGGGACGCTTGGTAACTAAATTAGCCAAACTTAATCAAATACAAACATATATTAATGATCAAATTATTAATTTCATATTTCCAATGACCTCAGGAAAGATAATTTTACCTTTCTAGAACAGACTTTATGTTTTTTAAATGTTTCCTTTGTATTTTCTCCTTTCATTTTAAATGCTTGCTATTGCTCAAATTAATAATTATCAGAAGTCTTATTGAAAACATGACCAACAATCCATATAACTATAAGAAAGGTTACAGTTCCTTTGATTTGCTAATCAAAACAGAGCCAATGAAGTCATTCCATAGCTTTTATATATTAAAATTTATCTAATGAACAAAAAGGTTAAATAAATATTATTGGTGATTTGTGCTAAACTTGAAGCAATTATGTAATAAAAGCATGACCACTGCAACAGAAACACATAATTAGCAATTTAATTACTGGCATGAAGACAAGCTAAAGATGTCAATAAAAAAAAAATCTTCAGTGACAAGCCGATTTTACTCTTTCCTGTAATTTGAGAGTAATACTCACCACCTGATGAGAAAAACTGTTTTTCATACAAAGCACCTACCTCTTCACAAACTGAAATATTCAATTTAAAACATTCTTACTTCATATCATTGCATAGTGAATCATTACATTTTCTCCCATCTAGATTAGCACTTTCTCTTCTCTGAAAACACAATATTTCCAGTCAGCAAGTAAAGAACATTATGTTTTTTAAAATGAGTTAAAGTAGCAGGTGTTCTTTGTTTCGATTTCATTTTTCCCTGCTTCAATAATATGTTTGACAGCAATATGTCCCTTGGTATGACATTAAAATACCCCTCTTTCTTACCCCCAACTCTCAGCTATAAAACACATATAACAGTTAGAAAAGGTGACAAATGCCAAAGTAGAAAGAATGAGGAAAAATCAGCATTCCTCTGGGTCTTGAACAATTTCTATCCCTCCTCACATCTGAATTTGAGGTTATGGGTTAGAAGCAAATAGAAAAAAAGAGTGAGGTAAGTTTATTGTGAAATGATCCACTTGTCTTTTTCAGACTTGAAACAGTCTTGAACTACTCATCCCGGAATCTTCGGTGCATCCATGCCACCTCCTGTGTCACTGGTATTTAACCGGTAGCAGAGAACAGATCCCTCAAGATAGAATCACATTAAAAGAACTTTTCTGTCTTGTGATAAAAAGTGAATCATCTGGTGTACAATAACCACTTGTACAAGCCCAGCACATAAAGTGAAATCATGAAAGTCAGACTAGCTAAGAAATTTGGTCTATAAATATCCCTGGGGCATGATGGGATATACTTAAAAAACAAACTGCAGCTACTAAGAACATAACAAAGAAAATTACCAATGCCAATGCTATTTATCTTGGACCCACTAATCTTGATCATTTTGAGATATTGCACCATTCATATGTCAGAACTAGATTTTCCAGTCTTGACATAAAAAAAAAAAAACACCTAGATTTCCAAAGTTACTGATTGTGTGTGTGTGTGTGTGTGTGTGTGTGTGTGTGTGTGTGCATGTAAAGTGGGGTATATGTTTGTCGAGTGTGCATAGATATGTGTTTGAGTACACATACCAACATGGGCATGGAAGCCAGAGGGAGATGTTATAGGTTCTAATTTGTCACTTCCCACCTTATATGCTTGCACAGGGAACCTGGAGATAAGCTGGTAACAGATAAGCCATTGCCCCACACTGCACTCTGTAACAGGTAGCATGGCCATGCCCAGCCTTTTACATGGATTCTGGAGATTTCGATTAGGCTTCCTACACTTGTGCAGCAATGGCTCTTGTATACAGTATTTTCTCCTTGGTCACATAGTGAGGACATTTTAAACATATTCATCAACTCAACACTCCTTCTGTATGTGAACAAACCAAGATTCTGAGTGGTGAAGCAGTTCACTCAAGCATATCCAAGGGGTGAACTCAAAGGTTTGTTAGTGAACTTCAAGCCATGAAGGAAGTAGTTCTGGACAAGGGAAATGATCCAAAAGCCAGCCATGTTAGCGAGCCAAACAGAAGGAACTTGTACACCATGTACAGGAGAAAGGTGGGTGATCTACCAAGAAAGCAGGCAAAAATAGTCAGAAAAAGAGCAGAATGGGGAAGATGGAAGCATTAGATATGTTCTCTGCATAGTAGAGGGTTATGGACAGCTTCCAGATAGAAAGAGGGCCTAGAGATGCACAGTGAAAGGAGCCTAGAAAAAAGGAGAGAGAGAGAGACAAAAGGCTGATGGTGGATGCTACTAACACTGTTTCCTGACCTCATTAGCTGGGTTTGGGACTAGAAGAGGGTGAGATTACCTATACATAAGATATGAGACATGGGATACGAGAAGCTAACACCTTGGATTAGAGGGATGTCAACTTTGTGGGCAAAGTAGGGACTAGGTGAGACCATGTACTGCTTTGCATCCCTACTCCTTTGGTACTCATTCATGCATCATTCCCTCAAGGAAGCCCCTGTGTGTAGTTCAGTACTGAATTCATAACCTCAGTGAATGCCCAGCTTTTACTCAGGATTGAGAAAACACAGTTCAAACAATCTTTAAAATCTAGAACAATATTCTCAACAGAGCAATATTCTCAACTTTGAGCAAGTTTGATGATCCTGGCAATAGATGGAGGCTCCACATCCATCATCTTGGATTCAGATCTATAAAGACAGGTGAGAAGCTTGTCTCATTGGAGTCTGTGATAGACCCCTAGCTAAGTGCAGCTAGGCAGACTTTGAAACATCTCTAACCAAATGAAACTAACTTTGAACTACCTTTGTGCCACAGTCTCCTTTCCAATGGCCCTTTTTATTGTTTGGATGACTAGATCCCAGTGATGATAACAAAGGAAAGATGAAATCATAAATGTGAAATCAGATTAATTTGGTGGGAGAACATGAGTGAGTGCTCACTAAGATTATGAGCTTGAAATTTTATAGATTTAGGTACTGTAGGTCAGACTGTGACTAAATTAGACACAAGGAATGATGAAAAATCTTTCTAAAGTGAGGAGTCCATCTGGAGATGAGCTCTCATGGAAAAAGAGCACCACCAGGTCGCCAGAATAAAATCCAACCTCTGAATATGCGTGTTGCTATCCTTGAAATAAAGCCACCAACTCCCCTTCAGTAGAGATTGGCTCTTCCCTGAGGTCATATCCACTGAGGTTCAAAGTTGGTTCCCAAACCATCAATTATAGGGATGCATTTAAAAATGAAATCACTGGGTAAGTACACAATTAACTAAGTGTAATCAAATTTCTTAAATCTTATTTTCCCTGGAAGTAATATAAAGAACTGCTAAGGGAAAAAATGAATGGCAATTCCCTCCATTTGGCAAGAGGTGATCCTTCTTCATGGAGATACAGAATTGTGCCTGAAATGAAGGGAGCTGAAATTCACTTTTGCTCATTTATATTGGTCTCTTAAAATAAGCAATGGGGACTTCTGAGTAAATGTAACAGTAACAGCAAAGATAATATGAATGAGACAGGGCATAACATACTTAAATGCAATGATAAATTAATACTCGGTATCTCCCCAAAGCACAGCTTGCTCTGGGTAAGCATGGTGCAGTTACACCAGAATGGCTGTAGTCACACAATGGCTGTAGTCACACAATGGCTGTAGTCACACAATGGCTGTAGTCACACAATGGCTGTAGTTACACAATGGCTGTAGTCACACAACAACGGCTCTATACTTGTGTGCTGTTGTCAGTGAAGTACCATGCAGAAAGGTGTGTGGTTTTTCTTTTTAAAATTGAATATAATCCAACAAAGATTTGGCAGACCACATATTTAAAAGGTTGGGAAGGCTTGCAGAAATTGATTCATTCACACAGTTGTGACTCATTTAGCACACACTTCAAAGAGAGTTGAGCTGCTCATCTCTGCCTCCCACTTCGTAAAGAAGGCTGTTAATCAAAATGAAGACTTCTATATGCAGCCCTTGGAGTGCAGCAAATACACAGGGGTGGAGCAGCACCATATGGAAGGCTTTGCCTCCACGAAGAGCAGTGCAGGTTATGGGGGCTTTATTTCAAGGGGGAAAGGTTAAAAGCAGTAGAATCACTATGATATGGATTCTCAGACAGGGTCATTATTGCTGTTACAGAGACACAAAAGCAAGGCTCAGGTTTAGGAAGTGCTTCTGGATGTCCCTCAAAGTGTGCACTGTCTATTTCATTTAAATATATACTACCTATTTCATTTAAAGATGACAGAGGAAATGAAGATGTATGGAGCTTGGTAGTAAAGTGTGTGCTTAGCAAGTACCAGGTAAGGTTTCATCTCCATGAATACAACAATACAACACACACACACACACACACACACACACACACACACACACACACACCAGAGAGAGAGACAAGAAAGAGTATAAAAGAGAATACTATGGAAATCTATCTAAATGATTAAGGGGAGCCCTATTTGTAGAAATCTTGTGATTATAAAGAAAAGGTAAATCTCTTTAAGAAAAATATGCAGTCATTTTCTTAAAATTAACAAATTTATGGGGCTCAGTGGTAGGCACTTGCCTAATACACATGAGGCTCAAGATCCTTTCTCTGGTACCTCAGGAAAAATTACCAATCAACAATGTGTGTGCACATAAATAACACATATACAAGTGCACACATGCACACACACACATAGAGACACACACAAAATGTAACAAAAAGACTAATAATGGAACAAGATCAAGAAAAAGAAAAGTTAATAAACTACCAAGTTAAGCAAAATATGCAAGCGATAAATTGTTAGCAGTTATAACTGATAAAACACATTTTCAAATAACTAAAATAAAACAATCATACAGAAAAAAATATAGGGAGTAACTCTATACATTCAGTCCATCAGATGGGGAAATCCAAGTGTAGACCTTTTGCTTTATAAAGCCAGAGGCAGATGAGGGAATGTGTGAGGCACACTCCACTCCTCACATGAGGCTGCTTAGTTGTTGGCTGAAGCCCCTGTTCTGGAGGCAATCTATTGTACAGTGGCCCATTACCAAAAAGGCTACATGACCTGTAGCAATCTAGTTAGCTGTGTTAGCATCGACTCATCTAGAAGAAAATAACATTAAGAAAGTGAGGCAGAGGAATGTACCCCTTAAACTCTGCTAGCAAAGAACACACACTCCAATAGCAAGTAGCTAAAAGGCCACTCACACTTGATTTTAAGATGCCTAATATACCACTAATTTTAATCTGTACTTTTCACAGATATAAATAAAAGCTTTGACTAAAGAATTGGCTGCTTTGCTCTCTGGCCTAAAACAAGAACTGTAGCAGTTAATCACATTAGGCCTTCCAAGTATCAGACATGTTATATTTTCAATTGAATTCTCATACCCATTTCTCTGAGGCTGGAGGAACAGAGTGGGTGGACAGCTCCAGAGCTTTGTACATTTGCTCTTAATATGCCTTACCACATCCATCCCTGAGCCAGAGCTTCCTCTCTTAGACCTCAGCCAAGTGTTTATTCTCTATGTAAGAGAGTTCTAACAGTAATTTTATAACATGGATGCACTTACTTTCCATTTGGCAATTTGTGGCTAGCACAGTGTGTGCTGGAAAACCTATTCCTTTAGAATTGGGATGAATGTGGATGTTGTTTAATTTAAAATAGTGCTTCTCAGCCCAGGCTTCACAATTAGAATCAGTTGGAGAGCTTTTCAGGAAGCCATCCTTGTCCAGGACTCATCCCCAGAGATCCTGGATTAATGGTCTGGGGTGGGGCCCAGGCACTAGTATTTTTTCAAGAGCTCCCCAGGTGGCTGTAGTGAACAGCCAGGTTGAGATCCACTGATTTTACAGCCTGGTGCAGCAGCCAAGGCACCCCTGCTGGGAGGTGGGAGAACTGATTTCTTACCCAGAGACTTGGGTAGATTTACGTTCTAGAAAGATCTTAGTTTTGTAAGCAATAAAATGGGAGTAATAGTATATTACTATCAAAGCTAGTGGATTATGTTTGAAACATTTTCCTCATCCCTCCCAAATACAAGTTGACCTAAGGCTTGGGAAGTTGTTTTAGGATCTTGGAGAAGGGAATATGGTTATGAGTGCAAAAATAAAAAGGGGGATATTATTAGTACCAATTCTTAGAAAAGCTAAAAACAAACAAACAAACAAAACAAAACAATCAGTGTTCTCATTTAAGGATAAAGTACATTTGGTAAATTGTTAAATGCATCTTTTAAACAATTTTAAATCGTATAACAAATTCACATTCATAATTTAAGAATCTCAGAGGCAATGAGTCATTCTGAGCCTTCTTAGTGGTTCATTTCAAACAGGTTAGAATAATGGCATAGCCTGTATTCAGTTCTTTCTCTCTACGAAGTCTGATAGGAAAAGAAAAAAAATAATCTAATGGTTGAGACAGGTGTCAAAACCTAATCATTCAACTTCCTAAGTAAAAGTTATCCCAAAGCAATAGCAGACCACCATTTTCTTAAATCTTTAAAGGAAAGTGTTCCAAATAGCAGAGGCATTGGGAAGCATTTTAACTCAGATTCTTTTTAGCTTCTCAGTCATAGTATCTGCTTATACTAGCACTGTGAATTCCTCAAAATGAAATCAGTGAGGCAGGTATTTCGCTAAAACCTGAGGTACCTTTTTAACTTGGAGTACAATTGGAGGCATGATAATTATGTGATAGAGGGATTTATTACATTCTGATATTAGACAACATGACTTGGCCTGTATCTGTACCTATGATGTACCAGAGGTTTCCACAGAGAGCAAGGACTAGTACAAGAGTGACGGGGGGCTTAGACAAAGGACTTGACCTAAATCTGTTCTGGAGCACGAGCTGGCTGTTAAATAGGTCAGCCTGGGCGCTTAAAAGTTATGCAAAACTTATTTCTGCCACACAGAAGATATTCCACTAGTCAAGCTGTATAAAAATCAGCTTTCTAGGCAAAAAGAAAATGTTTCTCATCACTGGGAAGGAAAGAGACAACTCTGGCTATGCATAAGGTGTCTTAAATGCTACACTACACTTGTGTCTTTAGGCTGCAGAAGGAGTAAGGACACCGAGGTTGATAAAACACCTCACTATGCTGGGCTGCCTTAAAGTGACGAGAGGTCTTTGAACACCACTGTAGACCTTCTTATTCTCTATCTAGAAAGAAATCACCAATGATTCCCAAAGGATGACCTCAGAAAGCATCAGAAACAACACTAACTAGAAATTTTTCAGGAATGTAAATTATACTACCACTGAGATTGAATTGAATCAGAAAACCTGGGATTGGGTGGGATGAATGATTTTGTGCATTAACTGGCCCTCCAGTTTTAGAACCCCGGAATTAATCTATTAGTAACACACCCTGAGGGTGGATGGACTTCCAACTTACAAGATTAATTCTGAGGTATCTTTAACAATTAGGGACAAGAATAAAGATAAATGAAACGTATCTTCAGGTCTCACATTAGCCAGAGCCAAGATTTTCTCCCCCACGTGAACTTCTATTAACAATGGGCGACTACAATGTTTATAAGAGGCCCACACCCTTGCCAGTAGGAACTTGATCCCTATTTAAAGCTCTCAGGGAGTGTCTCTGCTTCTGGAAATACGAATCAATGCAACAGATTTGCTGATGAGAAGTAGAATATAAAGAAAATAGATGCAACACAGACATTGGCTCATTTTACTGCATAACACCTAGAAATCTAAAGAGAATAACAGCATCTAATGAGGATATGGATTTACAGTAAAGCACATTTTGTTGGCTTTTACAAGAAAAAAAAAATGGGCCTTGAAGAATGAACTTCATGGAAAGGCACAAGGGAATATAAATTCCCAATGTTCCCCTAGGTTTGTTGGGATCATAATACATATTAAGTTTGAATATTTGATCTTAATCAGTAGCTCTTACATGCTAAAATAAAATTAGATGCTTCAGATTTCTCACTGAAGGACTGGATTTTTGCCTCTCACCTCATTACCCTCTACACGCTCTGAGTAGGTTTAGCTTAATGTATATGAGTTCCATTTCTGAGCATAAGTTCCTACGATTTTGCACGATTGAAAGATATTCATTAAAGAGACAGCAAATGAAGTGTATGCAAATTTGAAGCAAGCAAATAAAAATATTTAAAAGAAAAAATCCTATCTTCCCTCATAACATGCGCGGGGGGGGGGGGGGGGGGGATCTCTGAGCAAAAAAAACCAGCACAGTTGCTCAACTGAACTGCAATGCGCTCTGGGAAATGACATCCACCTTATACCACACACCTGTTTGCTGACAGAGAGCGCAGCAAAGCTTGTATAAAGGAACGGAAGCAAAGTGCAAACACGTTTCTTGGTTTTCCTGTGTCACACTGAACTCTCAAGCAAATTTTTGCTAGCAGCTTCTTGCTGAGACACCCAACTTCAGGAAGGTTAGTCATGTTCTGCAGGTAGCCTCTGAGTCAAATCGAGGTCCCCTGGAACAAATCATTATTGCCTCCTCTGGCTGACCTAGCAAATGCAGCAGCCACCCCTACACAGTACTTCTACCCTGCTGGCTTTTCTGTCCCTCCTCCTTACCCCCTCATGCTCACAATAACACCAAAGTGACAGAAATAAGTAGTCTGCTCTTAGTTTGCATATTGAAAACAAATGCATCCAACTCCACCGCTGCCTTTATTGCTCTGTTATGTCATCATTATTCACCACAGTTCTTGCTTTCATTTGCAGAGTTTGGGTTTTAATGTAATAGCCATTCAATAAAAATGTTGCTTTTAAGGGTTTGCATATCATCCCATTTTCTCTTCAACCCTTCAGCAACCAGATGGCAAGCAATCAGGTCTGCAGTCACTAGGTCCATATTATGTCGAGCATGATTTCAGCATTATGCTATTACCCATCTGTTTCTGTAGAAAAAGACATGAACCCATGTATAAGAGGTCAGTGGTTTCATTGCACACCGTATTCCAGAAATCTATCTCTGTTCACTTGAGATCACTTTTGTGATTTACTCTAGTCTCCCGGCCAGACTTCCTCTCTTGCTCTCTCCCTCACTCTCGCTCCTTTTAAAGAAATACAATCAGCTCAATTTGTCTGTCTGACTGTTGTATAAAATTATTTGCAACTGTCAGGGTAGGCACTTAAACTTTCTTACTTATGGATATTTACTCTAAGATTTTGCACACTGAAAAATGTGGGTGGTGGAGAGAGCAAAAACCAGTCTTACTTGATTTTGTATTTTCAGCTGTCTACACAATAAAATGACAGAATTTTCAAGAAGAACAGGAAAGGAAGTTCAAATTCTTCCTTCAATTTTGGATTTTCTAACACCAACCTACAATATAGACTGATAATTCTTCCAAACTTAAGGAAAAGAAACACATGTGTACACACACACACACACACACACACACACACACTCACACTCACACACACATATCCAGACTCAAAGAAAAGAAACCCATACGTACATATATTCATACGTGTCCAGATACAAGGAAAAGAAATGAGTTTGTGTGTACATACACACATGTCTAGATTCAAGGAAAAGAAACACATATGTACAAATATGCACACTTGTACATGTTTGTTATATACATGCCTGCCCTGTGGGACTACATATGTAATATCCAAATAGAAAACCCAAATTTTGTGCATAATTCTGGGAAATGCCTATTTGGATATTTATAAACAGCGCTTATAATGAAGTAATGAACTTCAGGCCAAATCAACTGCATCTGTTCCTAGTTTGAATTCAGCATATTCCAGTAAGCTAATGACTTTGTTAAATAAAACTGGCTACAAGTATATATATGTGTGTGTGTGTGTGTGTGTGTGTGTGTTTGTGTGTGTGTGTGTGTATTCTACTGTTATTGACTTGCAATCAAGTTAGGAAACAGGTCAGGTACAAACCTGCAGGTCCTACTGGGGCTGTCAGTAGCCTGGCCAATGGCTTCTCAAACCTGATGCAAGTTGGAATCAGCTGCAGAGAGATCTAAAACTCTCAGTACCTGGACCTAAGCCCCTGAAATCTTGCTTAATTAATATGGGTGTGGCACAGACGATTGGAATTTCATATTTTTGCTTCATAGCCCAGGCTGTGAGTCTCTAGCCCAATAACATCTCATTAAATAAAAGCCATCTTATTTCAATCCATCATTTTGGAAAATGCAATAATACAGTGTGTTGTAAATTTTAAAAAGTAGCTAAAGCCATAAAATATTCCAAGAAACTGTAAACTTAGAACCACCAATTATAAATAAATAATATTTTATTTATTCTATAAAAATTTCATTTAGCATTCATTTTGTTCCAGTAACACAATGGTCAATAGTCTAAGCATTAGATTCCATCCACTGATTTTCAAACTCTAACTTACATCACCCACTAAAGGAGAGGTTCTGATTGAATAGGTCCAGTGAGAGGATTGAGATTCCACTATGTTTGCTACCAGCTCCTTCCCAGGCAATAGTAAATGCTGACCAGCAGGTAAGACTTTGAATATCAAAGACAGATAGCCAATGAAGTTAGGGTCCATTCAGACTACACTGCTGACCAGAAGACTACAACCATTTAAATTCAAGCAAGAATAAAATCGTGAAACCCAACCATGCCATGTATCTGCATGTATGATGCCACCTGCCTACCTGTGAGTGACTTTTCACTCATCCTGTCCAGCCATTTCACACACTGGTATTGGTTATTTGCTCTTAGTTTTATTTTTTGTCAGCTGAGACACTAAGCTTCTTGAGGGAAAGCATCTAGTTTATCCACCTCTTTCTCTAGCCAGTCATGGTCATTGGCATTATACATCATCATTGAATTTCATCTACAAATCATGCTCAGTTTCAAAAGCCTTCCATTTATTTATGAATTCATTAAACACTTTATGGAGAGCCTCATTACTTACAATCTGTCATACTTGACAAAAATGAGTAAGTACTAGAAAGAAAAATAGTAACAAAAAATACAGTGTTAGTCTGGGTCAAATGGGAAGTGATGCCAACAGGGACCCTGGGGTAGTCCTCAGACCACAGCACAGCTTCCCCAGAGGAAAGAGGATGCCTGGAGGCTTTTGGGCCCCCTGGACTGAAGAGCACTCTGCCAGCATAGAGAAGTTCACAGTGTCCCAGCAAACAGTTGAGACTTACAGTGCCTAAGCCCAGTGACTAGCTGCATCTTATGGGAGGCATGACCCTGAGACAAGTTCCCAAAGAAAGTTCACACACAGCCTCTGGGGTCTTTGACCAATCACAATCCCTGTGTTGGAGCCCACAGATAGGTCGAGAGAACTAGCATAGGCACTCTCTAGATGCTGATACATACATGAGGCCACTGCAGGCCACTGACATATTCAAATGTAACTTCATGCAAAGAAGATTCTGATTTGACAGCTCTAAACAAAAGTAGTGAAGATGTAATTATTATCACCATCAAACTCACCTAAATTAGCCAGCATGCATATATATCCCTCAACACAATGACAAAACATGAAAAGAAAATACATTAACAGAACAGAGTACATTCTTCAGTCAAATTATATGCATTTAAAAATGAGTGAGCTTGCTTTGAGGAAATGAATATGCCTTAAACCAAGTAAGTGTTTAAATCTAAATTTTTGTTTTACTTGATTTATTCCTAAATGTCATGCTTAATCCTCATTGAGTCCCTTACAGAAGTAGGCTGTTGCATGGATTTTCAGATTTCTAATATGATCCAAAAAACCCAAAACTGGAAAAGGTATCAAGATACACTTTTGCCATTGCTGGGATCAAACCTGAGGCCTTTACATATATTAGATGCTCTGCCAATGAAGCACATCCTTAACTCATAAGATGTGATCACTTGGCTTTGCTCATTATTTCTAATGTATGAAACAATTATTTGCTTTTTTTTTCTTTATATGTACTAACAGTGTCATAAAGTCAGTTTAAATTTGAAGTATATACTTAGTAAGCTAAAAATCAATGTAGTTATGATGACTATAAAGTTCAACTGTTAATTGATAGTTGTATAAAAATGATAGCTTTATTCCATCTTAAAACTCCTCTGCGGGGGTTGGGTTGAGAGGAACGGTGGGGGATGGGAGGAGGGAGGACATGGGAATCTGTGGTTGATATGTAAAATGAATAGAAAATCTCTTAATAAAAAAGGAGGAAAGAAACTCCTCTGCATATAAGTCAATATTCTATTTTTTGGCAATAGTTAATTATATTTCTACACTGTTTAATCACTATTTCCCAAATCAGTATTAAATGCACTAGGGGACATTTTAACTTTGATTTCTTATAACAATCAAATTTTATAATCCATTTCATTTGGTTGCCTACATTGCCATTTTTGTGGCCAGCAATGAATCAGCTTCCCCTGAGTACAGATATGATTACCCAGCTTGATGTTCAAAGAATTTGGATGAACACAGTTTTTCAGGTCCCTTGGATTGTCCAATCTCATGCCCAAGGAGGTGCACTGGGCAGGCCAGGAGGGCATTGCTATAGTTAAGCCGTTTGATCCCTGCTGCTGCTTCTCCAAGATAGAGAAATAAAAGATTCCTGTGGCTCCTCTATTATTCTATTTTGTCTTATTTTAAATGTGATAGTCCAACCTTTCACACAAGCAGCAGGGAACTCTGGACTTTTCCAAATTCATTTAAAATATTCAGCTCAGTATTTGTTAATGACAGAAAATTGCATCACCAAAAAATGTTACTATGAACCTGATAATCCACAAAACCAGAAGAATTTCTTGCTCTCAAATTTGAGAATGCAGTTTAAAGGGGAAAAAAGTGTCAAATAAAATCTCTGTATATTGCAGGTAGAATGGAAAAAAGATTGTGGTAAAGCTTAATTCTTATGGAAAGAGGTCAAACTCCCAAGGAAAAAGAAAGCAGCACACATGAGAATGCTAGAGAGAGGGAGAGAGAGGAAAGCTATGTGGAGAGTTCTATCTTTGCTATTAATGAACACTTGCCACATCTAAATATGCACACTTCTCACAGCAACTGCTGACGTTGGATGGTGAGCCTAGCCTTTATCAGCTGAGCCATCTCTCTAGCCTCATCTTATAACAAGTGTATTGGAATGTGGTCTTTCCCAACATCCTGTGTTCACTGTAATTAAACATTTCAGAAATTAGACTAAGAAATCAAGCAAGTGCCAGTGAAATAGGTCAGTGTGTGATAGTACTCGTAACGAAGCTGATGACTTCATGTTAATACCCAGAACTCACATGGTGGGACGAGAGTCCTACAGGTTTTCCTAAAACAAAACAAAACCACACAAACAGCACAATCCTGAGTCCTTCCTGTTCTAATGTACCATGTGGAATACACAAACAGCACAATCCTGAGTCCTTCCTGTTCCAAGGCACATGTGTGAACAGGGCCCCCAAACAACAGGGACTAGAGGACAAAACACAACAGAAGGTGATGCGAAGAATGACAAATGCTGTTATTGTTCACATTTACTTAGCATCGGTGCAATTTTATAACTCAAACAAAAACATAAGAAAATAGAAAAAAAGAAGAAGAGTTATGCTGAAGAAACCCACAAATGCTAATCAGTGTGACTATAATCTAGTTTACTTCATGGATGCTTTGGGGCAGCATCACTTAAATTATACCACTGAAATTTTGCACTGGAAAGAACATGGGTCATATTTATTAAGAGGCTCTTTAAATTATAGCCATCAGTCATACTTCCAAAATAACTTCCATGGCATTATATTTTAAAAGACATGAGCTAAAAAAAGGAATAATAATCATAGTAATAATCATAACTATATGACACCATCAACACAACTTCATTCACTAGCTGGCTAAGTCTGTAAGAATAGTAAACACACAGCATGCTCATTGGCTCCATCCCGACTACTATGTTGTATGTTGGTGATCAATAAGGAGACTCTTACAGCTAAGTTCATACTTATCTCAGGAGCCATATTATAGCACCAGAAGCATCTACTGCCAATCAGTAGGATTCGGCAGGTGATTTGAAACCTACATGCCACTGCTGAGGGAGAACATGTATTATTTGGAACATTTAATTTAGCACCTATTATATGGTTTGAGTATTCTATAAATATGTAGTGTGTGTATGTGCACATATCTCTCTCTCTCTGTGGGGTGGGGAGGACAGAGACAGAAAGAAAGAGACAGGAAGAAGAAAAAGTATGTTGGGAAGAAAGGGACCAGCAAAGAGTCTCATATGCCTCATATGCATGATTGCACTCTCTATTCTACCAGAAAATAGACTATACTACTACTGCAGCAAACCCCCAGGCACCCAGCACCAAGTTTTGCTCATATTTTTTAACCAATAAATATTTCTTGGCTTTTTACAGAAACAAAACAAACACCAGAGGCTGGGAGTTTATTTCATTAATAGAGCCCTTGACTAGCATGTTTGAGCCCCTGTGTTTGATTCCCAGCTCTGCAAAAGAAGAAAGGGTTTATCAGCAAGTTATTTGTACTTACTTGTTTGTTTGATTACAGAAACCCATTTTGGTCCAAATGAAATACAACTTAGAAACTATGTCAGCAAAGGTAACTGGAAGGGGTGAGCAAGTATAGAAATACTGGCCCACAATCTTCCATCTGCAACTCTAAAAACAAAAAGCTTTAAAAAGCTTTTCATAACTCATGTGGCAGCAAAACCAGACCTGAACTAATTTCAAGAAGATTATTTTGAATCTTTATTTATCCCACTCAGTGTGAATATTCATACATTTCAATGCAGAAACATGAATGTGTTTGATTATAGGGTGCTGCCCCAGACCCAGCTGGAATATTGCATAATCTGTAGTATGTGTACCATATTACCTTTCTAAAAGAAATTTCCTGAACACAGAGACACATCTGCCCCAGGGGTTCTGGGTAAGGGAGTGTGGACCTGCCTGTGTAAACGCCATACCACTCAGCCTTTGACTTTTGACCTATTGTACAAATATGCTGCATCACTTAGTCTGAGTCAATATTTTTTAAAGATCAGACATTTGGAAGACACAATGCTACACACATCAACTGTTACACCAATCAGATTTTTTCACATCATGAAGGGTTAAGATGATAAATCCAGGCTTTTGAGCTTTTGGGGATCAAGTTTCCCATTTGGAAACATGGCTCCTGTCCTTTCAGCATTAAGGTATTTCAATCTATATAAGGTCACTGAGAATTTCATACTTCCTCTACCACATTTCAGAAGAAATCACATGGTAACGACCAATTAAAACACACAGGGATTTTATTTGACATACATCCCCAGTATTTCTAAACATACATAGCAACACACTGTACCTCAGTAAACATCCTTTCCTGGTTTGGTGTCCTCTTGATGACCTAACTTCTTTGAATGTACTCCTATATACATATGAAAGAAAGGCATTTTCATGAATGATTTTAAATCACCAATACTGAAAGACACTGATGGGATCCTTACTAAAAGCAAAAGAAGAAAAGGCATCAACATATGATTTTCAGTTGTGAAGAGCTAGTGGTTGACAAAGGATTTAACAAAGTCCGGGGCTAAAAGCTACAGCAGCATTTGCTCAGCATTTGCCAAATGCTTTCTTTTTGGGGTGAATTTGCCACCTCCCAGCCACACAGTTTATTGTCAAAGATGATGGGGAGCAGACCTGTTTGTACTGTCACAATGGCCAATAAAACTAAGCTGGAGACTCTCCATTTTAAACCTAAAATAAACAACTAGATCTCATTTAAACCTCCCTGTGTGAACCACAACAATCTTCCCAGAGTCTTCACTTTAGCTGCTTTTAAAGCCGACTACTTAGGAATGTGAGTGTCTTCGTGTTCAGTGACTCTGATCCTCCTATCAGTAAACTGATCCGGTCATAAAACAGAAAGGGCCTTGTACTGTTTGCATTTTTACTCAGTTTAGTCACAGATCACAAAATAAATTAGTAAATTGAGCAACAAGGCTTCCCATTTGCAAAACCCCAATGTTCTAAGTAATCATCCCTGCTTAGATTCACAAATCCCTGAAAATGTAATAATTTCCCTTCATCTAAAGAAAATAACAGGCTGCAGCATCCATCTCTCATCACATTTGTGCTAAGGCCACGAGCTGTATTTAAATTTGAAAATATTCAAGACATGAATGTGTTGTACAAGTGAGTGCCTGATAACATCTCTTCAGTATTTAGGGTTCAGGAAGACATGGTGTGGGAGAGCAATGGACGGTAAAGAGCTTGATAATCCAGCACACTGCCCAGTGTTCAAGTAAACTCAGAGCTGAATGCACGCCCAAATAATGCCGCATGTAGGTCTCTTGATGCCCAGCTTCTTCAGCCAGTGTGGCAGCCCAAGCAGCCACCACTCAAGACAAAATCTTCACTCATATCAAATGCTATGTAAAGTATAAGCTCAGTAAACTACAGTTCTTTGATGCTGGAGTGACTCACAAGTCACCTCCTTCGTGTGGAGCGGAAACCTTGACCAGGGACTTTAAAGGCTGCACTGCTGAGAATATGCAAGGGCTTTTCTTCCTGAATGGTGCTCCAGCAAAGTCTCTTATCACAGTGGCCTTCCCACTTCAAATATGTAGCTTGCGGAGAGATACACAAAATGAGTCACCACCACTGAAATTTTAACTGCAGCCTGGGGAACTTGGGTGTGCAGATCCTAAAACCAGAGCCTGGCACTGCAGTTCTTTCTGCAGGAGAGTCTTGGGTGGAATCAATCCAGACTTCTGAAGGCAGAAAGTCTACAATCACCCTTTGACCATCTATGATGAGGTCATCACAATGCATCGTAGCAAAAAGCCCTGGGTTTGCCCCCAGGCTCTAAAATAACCTTTCTCAATATCATTGAGAAGACAGACAACTGAAGTTCCTCAGCTAAAGTGACAAGCTCCAGGCCCAACTGGGTTTGTGTCCATTGCACTTGATCTCTCCCGATGACTGGGAAACATCAACTAAGTTAAATATGCTGACCTAAGAGACAACAGAAAGGCTTATGTGAACACAAATGAGACTAAATGGCTCACAGTCTTATCAGTAATAACTTCAGTTTTCAAATAACCATTTGCTTAAACTATAATTTACTGTTGATTTGAGAAAAAATAAGGCACTCTGAGGTTAAAGTGAATAAATAAATTTTGGCAGCAGCGTAACTCTTAGGAATATATACTTGTCTACCGAGGTGTTTTCTTTATGTGTCATAACAGTATAGATGAGAAACTGCCACATGGAAGACAGCGTTCCTGCAAAGGGAATGTGACTCCACACAAACTCTTCCCAAAGAGTAAGGGAGGAAAAAAGGAAACCTGTTATCCAATCCATCATCACAGTCCTTCTGATGCTAACCTCCTTCCTTCACTAGGCTCCTCCTCAATAATGGTGGTCATCTGAGTCCTGTTAATCCTCTCAGCAAGCACTAATAATTATGCATTAGTACAAACAACATTAAAGCCTTTTTTTTTTTTCAAATAATTACATATATAATGGATGTGTCTTTTAAAAGTTGTTTACAGCTAATTAACCGATGAATAATTGTTTTCTCTTCCTGAACAGGGAAAGCTTATCTTAGAGTCACAGTTAAAAACATTTTTTCCCCAGTTTTACAGATGTTGTTAGCAATTAAAACTGTTAAAACACTATTAAAAAGAAATTCTTATATTAAAGGGCTTACTCATCCCTGTTGTTGCCCAACAATTCATCTTTTAAAAATCATTTCTACTTTGAAAGGGTCCTGGTAGCCTCCAACCCCTCAGACCTCTCTCTAAATAGTTCAGCCCCTTTGGTATCACAACACAGTTTGTTTCTTGCTATATGGACTAGTTTAATTGTGGGCTGTAATAAAGGTCATAATTAATATCCCAACACAGACACTAACAAACAATTTTAAATTGCCAGCATAATCAAATGATGCAAACATCTATGAGCTACAAAAGTTCATTGCCGCAACTGACAATTTCTTAATTGTATTCAGTCATTCATGGAAATTTTATTAACATCGAACTGATGTATCCTGCCCTTACTCTGTCACAACACCAGGGATCTAATTTCATTATTTTCCACAAGATTTGCTTGACTACTGCCATGATTCTAATATTGCTTTAGTCCAGATGTTTATGCCATTTAAATTAGGAAGAAAAGGCTTTTGGGTAAACACAATTAAAGAAGTTTTTTTTTTTTTTTTTCAAATTTAGTTTAACAAACTTCTTTTAATTAATGCATATAGCTATATGTTGTGGCTTTTTCACAGGTTTTATGTCCATTCCCTACTGTGTGTAACACACATTGAGTATGCAGCTAGCTTTTAATTTTTCACTTATTTCTAAGTATTCATTAAGTGAGAAACAGTAGCATAGGGCTATACTTTAAACAGCCTCATGTGTATGTATGTCCACAACCTATATCCAGGCACAGACTCATTACCAACACAAAGATACACCTAAATCTGAGGCCAGATAAATCTGATCTTTATCTTCAGAATCCCTGTTTTTTTTTTTTTTTTCTTTTTCAAAATAATCCTATAGTAAGTTTGATATCCTGAGTATTCTCTAAAATTGAGCCATATTTTCAATGTTTTGAGAAACTTTAAGAAAAATAGACAAAAGCTAGCCTGTGGATGGCTTGCTGGTGCACTATGCTTGCGTGGGAGCTTTGGTGGTTATTACACCCATCTCACAGGAGCTGAGATCTAATACGTGGGCAAGACCTTTGTTTCCCCAAGCCATCATTTCAACACTGGCTTTCTCATTTAAGTAACTATAAGAACTCAAAACATATTGGCATTTTATTAAGTACTAGAAAGCTAATAAACTTGACTCATTTTGGGAAGAAGCGCAATAGCTAAAAACACCAGTGTATGGCAAATGGACACTGCTAAACATCTGATCTCAGAGCAGATCACTCATCAGCATGAGCTAAGTGACTGTCAGGGACTCCAGGGATTCCATCTCCTATTGGATGGTGTATGCAGATGTCACAGAATGGGTGATGCCTCACACATGAGCTCCTTCAATGCCTTTTAAACCAAAGGATAGTCCTACTTCCCAGCCACTTGATGAAACCACAGTGTTTTCAGGCAAAACAGAACCTCAGGGGTACTTGAAAACTGTGTCAGAATGCCAGTGAGGAGGCCTGCCTGGCTTTCCTGTCTCACTGCAGCTCTGGTGTCAGAATGCCAATCAATTATACAACTTTGACTGATGAAACTCCCCCAAGTACAGTTGAGCAAAAACAATAAAATTTCCTCAACGATCTGGGCTTGAAACGTCTCAATATTTCACAAGCACAGAGATATTTACAAACAACTGCAACCTCTGCTATCATTCTGAAATCATGCCTGCTACCATTTATCTGGAAGAGGTTAGATTTTCTCAATCCATAAACCCTCTTCCCATTAGGAACTTAGAGAGGGCATACTATCTCTTTATCTATGGGTTGCTCTAGCTGCTATGATTTCCTTTTGGCTGCATCGATTGGAAGTGACTGCTTCTTGGACCTTATATTACTTGGGAAATCCACCTGCTAAAACCTGCAGTCAAACACCCCCTCCCTCATAATAAAATGATGCAGTCTCCTCCACATTCCCTGTAGAATTTAAATAACAATACAAGATTACACTGGAGATCTTGCTTAGGGGTTTTCCTTAGGTTGTTTACTAATCATACTATTATTGTTATCCAGAGGGGGAACAAGGGGATAGCAGTTGGCTCCCCTGGATCCTGAAAAATAATTACAGGAAGATGGGGTGGAGGGGACTTCTTTTCTTTCTAAAGGCTTCTGCAGGGGGTAGTGAAGTAACAAGAACACAAGCTCTCACATGGTGGGGAGGGAGAGAGAGAGGGAGAGGGTGGGGGGGAGAGAGAGAGAGAGAGAGAGAGAGAGAGAGAGAGAGAGAGAGAGAGAGAGAGAGAGACATAATTCATCTGGAATATTGGGAAACTTTGTCCTGCACAGGTTCTATACCTTTAAACGTTATTTCTCCTCCATCC
>NC_050452.1:5358979-5373979 GCF_903995425.1 Onychomys torridus | reverse complement strand
CACAGATGACCCTTTTTTGTCTTCAAAATTATAACAATATCTAAGGATAAAAAAATCAAAATTGATGGTACATAATCAAGTAGCAGAGAGGAAAATGATCAAGTGTAACATTCAACACTTCAGCATTTTCACAGAAAAGCAAAAACAAAAACAAAAAAGGCAAAAAGACCCTCTGTCATAGCAACTGCTGTTGAGGAAAGGGACTGGAAAGTGGTTAGGTCATGCACGCTGACAGCAAGCCTCAGACCTTGTGTGTGAGGTGTTTCTTTCCCTTTGTTAGTGGGGCCTGCATGGCATTTTCTAGGCAAAAAAAAAAAAAAGATTCCACCCAGCACAGGGATTTCAGCTTCCTGTTTTCATATAAAATTTCATTTAGAGTCATTTAAAAAATGAATAAGAGTAGATGTCCAAGATAAATTACATCCAATTACAGTGTCTAAATTTGAAGGATGTTTCCAAGAACAATCCACTGATCCGTCCAACATTCATTCAAAGCTTTATTATGCACTCGAGAATGAGGTGTCAGTCTCTGAAGCCCACGCTGACATGGCACAGTGGCTGTTGCTATTTGATGCTATCCTGAACTTCTTAGGCTTTATCACATCTGACTGGGGAAGAATTCAGCAAGAGGAACGAACATACAGTTATTTGGTCTTGACCTCAGAGTTCCAAAGAACCTCAAATGCAAACCAAAATTTTATAGATACAGAGAAATACTTGCATGATTGCTTCAAACCGTTGTCCTGTCCCTAACTAAGATGGGGTCCATTACACTCTGTCATCTTCTAGGAACTCTCAATAGTTACTTTTCAGTCCCTTGTGGTCTAGCAAGGCCTCACAAGTAGATCTAAAGGATCAAAGTGAGCTAATACAGCATGGGTTGCTAGATTCCCAGGCTCTCTGCCTTCTCTACTGTGTGTCAGTGGCAGCAGCCAGCACCATAGTATCAGGAAATGAGTATAGATGAGCAGCCTCCCCAGACCTCACAACCAGCACTGTAGTGACAAGAGGTGAGTACAGATGACAGCCTCCCAGGCCTCACAACCAGCACCATAGTAACAGGAGGTGAGTACAGATGACAGCCTCCCAGGCCTCACAACCAGCACCACAGTAACAGGAGGTGAGTTCAGATGACAGCCTCCCAGGCCTCACAACCAGCACTGTAGTGACAGGCAAGTACAGATGACAGCCTCCTAGGCTTCATTGGTTTCCTTGTATAATTGTGCAGATCTGCAGTAGACTTTAGATGATGATGAAAACAAAACCACTGGAAATGTAGGTTCTGTTTGCTGCTTCAGCACAGCTTAGCCCTTAGATTCTGGAACTGGAGGAGGTAGTAACCTCATTTGATGACATAACTGAATATGGTAGCTGTAAAAAGTATGACCAGAGTCAAGGTTTTCTGAACACATAACCACCAAAGGCAAACACATAATGAATTGGAAGTGTTTCTGGCATCATTCACCCATGTTGTATCCTGACACTTCACTGCAGCCTCGGTTCTAAATGCACCTTTGCATTGTGCATGAAATCATAACATGGAATACCAGCAAAGGTTTCCTGAGTGTCATTGCTTCAGATTCACAACTTCCGTTTGTAATAAATTGCAATGTTTCAACTATATATACACAGTTTCATGCCAGTTAATAGAAATATAATAGTTTAACTGTGAAAAATGAATGGTTTTAATATTTGCTATTGCCATTTTTCAGTACGTAAGCATTGAATTAGTGTATCTGCATTGGGTTAGAGTGCTTGGTTTTAAAAATAATTTTTGAATTGTTGACTTGAGTTTCATTAAATAAATTTGGGATTAAGTTTAGGATAAAATTCCTAGCAATTTCTGAAATGACACTTGACATCCTTGTGCCCTTGTATACTGCAGATTTACACAATGCAGTGTTCTCAGAATTGATGAACATGAAGTCAAAATAGCCATCGAACATGAAGATTAACAATACTTTATGTCTCACAATATTAAATAATCAGTCAAAAATTAATTTGTTATATAAAAATAAACATATCCATGTTATTAGTGTTTAAATTTACTCGATTCCTAAATAAATGGTAAAATCATATGTATAATAAAGCATTTTCTTATTTTTGTAAACATTTAAGTGAAAAACATTTAGGGCTCCTATTTAGGCATGGGCCCCACCCACTTTTCTCCTTGTGATAAAATACTCTAACAAAGGCAACTTAAGGGAAGATGGGCTTAGTGCAGTTTACAGTATCAGAGGGATACAGTCCATCAAGGTGGGGCAGGCAAAGCAGGAGGCTGGAAAAGCATGGCATGGAATAAAAAACTGGCTGGAAGCAAAGGGGGAAGAGGAAAAGAGCTCCTCAGTGAACACTTCTTCCTGTAAGGCTCACCTCCTAAAACTTCTAAAACTTTCCCCCAAAGCACCACCTGCTAGTACCAGCTGTTCAAGCCAGTGGCGGACATTTCACACTCAACCCATAACAGCACGCCCCACCTCCTCTTTCTTTTCCCTTTTTCTTTGTCTCATAATTTATTGCCTAAAACTCCTAGGCATTTCTCTACTCTTGAGAAGCAATGCTTTTGACTGAATGACTTACAAGATGAAAAAGATGCTCTACAAAAACCCTAAGTCACTAGCCTGTTGTCACTGATCAAAGCGCCCACCCTCACCTCCAAATAGGGTTGTGGATGATGTGGGCTATATTGTCTTTATCCATCCATCAAAGACCACTGCTGCTTGTGCATCCCCAGAACCACTGTGGTTCAAGTTTCCAAGATTTAGAAAAAAAAAATGTTCCTAAACAGCTTCCCACTTAGAGCCCAGAATTAAAGAGAATAGGTGTCAGAGCTCTAAGCAGGACTGTAAAAGCATGCCACAATTGTCTACTTCAGCCTTACGCACTTACAGCAGAGTAAAGATCCAGCATAAGTCTCAGCAGACACAACTCTGAACCCAGAAATAAACTAGGCAAAATTCAAAATAGGAAAATGAGTCAGGAAAGAGGTGCCACCCACTCAAACCCACTGTGCCCCTGCTGGTGTCATGATTTTGCATAGTAGGAGAACTTGCTGAGCTTGAAGACTACTTCCCAGCCATTTTGTATGTGGATGGAGTGATGAGATGATGGCTGTGCCAGTTAAAAGTTCATAGAGAAAGCACTGAGCAAGGGGACCCCCGAAGACCCTGCTTTAGCTTCCCTTCCCTTTCTAACTCCAGGCTCTGACAGCCTCAGTTTCCATCATCATCTCTCTGCTGACTAGGGCCAGAAAGGGTAGATAATAACTAGAAAATGAACCCATACTCCTGACAACCCTATGAAGTCTGATTACCTATCCCAAACTACCCTCTCACAGGCTTCCTTTACCTCATCAGGACATAGATAGCCTCATCTCTTCCATGAGCAGAACAGAATTCCTGAGGGATGTGGTGAGCACAGACAGATGAAGGAGAAAAGCCAGTACTGCCTAGAGCTGCTTGCCTGAAGCTGTCCAGTACCTGAGCCTCTCTCCCACAGGAGCTGCTGACCTGATCTCTATTCTGAACATGCATAGGTAATGTCAAGAACAACATGACATAAGCACAGGATACCTGAGCTCTGCCTTTCCTAGCTATGTTCTCAATAAATCAGAGGACAACCCTGAGCTGCCGTGGGGAAGTTTCCTCAGCTAAACAGGAGATAGTAGTCTCTATCCCAGTGCTCAAAAGAGTAAATGAAATAACACAAGAAACATAGTGTAATGGCAAGCTACAAAAGATTGCCACCTTCAGATGGAACTCCAATTATTGAGTTGGGCTTACATGTTTAGCTTCAAATGTTTCAAGACTGTCATGAGTCTGTTGCCTCCTAGGGCCTAATTCCATATTCAGTAGAGCAATATAGATGCACATGCACACATGACCTGGGAGACCTAAACAGTCACCAGGGCTCTGGGTCTGCCCAGAAGATGAGCAGGGTGTGGACTTGGGCAGCCTTCACCTCAGCACTAATGGAAGGCTATGGTGCTTGAGCTGAAATGAATAATTTCCATCCTAGTACAAAGGAGTCCTTTCTCCTTGACAGTACAAGTTATTAAAGGTCACAGCATGGGTGATTGTAGAATCCAAAAGAATCACTATCTCTAACAGTATAGAAATATAAATTTATTTTATAGAAACACAGAGTCTATAGTTGATTTATATGTTTGTATTATATAAAATGTATATATTTATAAAATTGCTAGATACATGGTTGACTGAAATTTTTCTGTTTTTTGAGACAGGGTTTCTCTGTGTAGTTTTGGTGCCTGTCCTGGATCTCACTCTGTAGACCAGACTGGCCTCGAACTCACAGACATTCACCTGGCTCTGCTTCCTGGGTGCTGAGATTAAAGGCGTGCACCACTGCCTCCAGGCTAGGTTGACTGAAATTTTATACAAATATGTTTTTACACATAATAAGACCAAAATATAATAAAAAGCTATGTAAATATAATAAAGAAGCTACATGTCTTCTTTTTTGTTTCTTTCTTGCTGAACATGGAAATCTTATTTCACACATGCTGGGCCAGCATTCTACATGGATCTTCACGCCTAGCCCATCCATGAATATTCTGTTTCTATATCATATTCTATAGGACTAGTTATTTTTAAAGTAAATAAAATGTACCATCTTGGAACCTGGAACTTTATAAGTCTGAAATTCTCTCAAAAGTGAACAATGCAAAGAGTAAATGGCAACTAAAGGTTTATGCTCCATGTCTCTGGCACATCACTATAGAGCCAGTGCTCCTCCTGCAGCCAGAGTGCTCCTCCTGCTGACACAGTGCTCCTCCTGCTGACACAGTGCTCCTCCTGCAGCCAGAGTACTCCTTCTGCAGCCAGAGTGCTCCTCCTGCTGACAGAGTGCTCCTCCTGCTGACACAGTGCTCCTCCTGCAGCCAGAGTGCTCCTCCTGCTGACACAGTGCTCCTCCTGCAGCTAGAGTGCTCCTCCTGCAGCCAGAGTGCTCCTCCTGTGACACAGTGCTCCCAGAACACGCAGACTTCACGGTCTTGCACAGTTCTCTGGTAACCTTGCACATGATTGGTATACAAGAAAGTTTTGAAATACTATACACATAATTGTGCCATCCCCCTAATTAGTCCTCCTGTTTTTTCCCTTGTGTTCATAGCCCCCTTCTCACTGATGGGTCATAATGACAGTCAGACAATACAACTGGAAACTCTCTAGCTCAAACAGTACATTTCAAATTCCTACTTGTTCACTCAAGTCCAGCACAAGCCAAAGCCAATGCTCAGCAGTGTGGAACTGTCCTTGGTTTTTCCAGCTTTTTATTTGGCTCTACTAATAATAATTCATGTGTGTGTGTGTGTGTGTGTGTGTGTGTGTGTGTGTGTGTGTGTGTGTCTGTATGACTGTGTGTGGTGTACTACTGGACAGTGATGCACACATGTATGTATATGCAGACGTTACAAGATGATGCTGAACATCTTTCTTTCTTTTTTAAAATATATTTATTTATTAAATTTTTTTCCATTTTATATACCTACCCCGGTTCCCCCTCCCTCCCCTTCTCCTGCCTCCTCACCTCCCTCCTGCTCTACCCCCATCCACTCCTCAGAGTGGGTAAGGCAACAAAGTCTGGCATACCAAGTTGAAGGAGAGCATAGCCTCTCTCCATTGTATCAAGGCTGAGCAAGGTATCCCACCACAGGGAATGGGCTCCAAAAAGCCAGTTCATGCACCTAGGATAAGTCCTGGTCCTGCTGCCAGGGACCCCACAAACAGATCAAGTCACATAGCTGTCACCCACATTCAGTGGGCCTAGTTCAGTCCCATGCAGGTTCCTGAGTTGTCAGTCTAGAGTCAGTGAGCTCCAACTAGCACCGGTCAGCTGTCCCTGTGGGTTTCCCCATCATGATCTTGGCCCCTTCTTCTTCTTCTTCTTCTTCTACTTCTTCTTCTTCTTCTTCTTCTTCTTCTTCTTCTTCTTCTTCTTCTTCTTCTACTTCTTCTTCTACTTCTTCTACTTCTTCTTCTTCTACTTCTTCTTCTTCTTCTTCTTCTTCTTCTTCTTCTTCTTCTTCTTCTTCTTCTTCTTCTTCTTCTTCTTCTTCTTCTTCTTCTTCTTCTTCTTCTTCTTCTTCTTCTTCTTCTTCTTCTTCTTCTTCTTCTTCTTCTTCTTCTTCTTCTTCTTCTTCTTCTTCTTCTTCTTCTTCTTCTTCTTCTTCTTCTTCTTCTTCTTCTTCTTCTTCTTCTTTTTAATGCTGAATGCCATTTATTGAAGGAGGAAGGAGGTCCTAAATACAAGCTTACAGCTCAATGGGAGAACCCCGAATGGCAGAAGTTCACTTCAGAAGTGTACATCTTTCTTTATCACTCTATACCTTATTGCCTTGAGACAGGGTCTCTCACTGAACTGGAAATCTGCCATTTCATCTAGGCTGATGAGACAGAAAATGCCTGGGATCCACCTGTCACAACTGGCCCCCAGTTCTGGGGTAATATATACAGACTCATCCATGCTTGGCTGTTTATGTGGGTGCTGGGGATTTCAACACATATCCTCATGCTTGTGCAGGGGACAGTCTTACCCACTGAGCATTCTCTCCAGCCCCCTGCTAGGAAGGATTGTATTCTTCATCTTGCTGCCATTGTTGAATCTCCTGTCCTTCATTGTAAAGTTCTGGAAAGGTAACAAATAATATTCTTCTTCTATTTTGGGTTCCCATAACTTCTTATACACATGTCTCTCATCTTGCATTATACTGTAGTGCAACCATACACATCTGCTGTGGGATGCTTTGTATGCTGTGAATGTATGTTGCTCTGAATGGTTGATAAATAAAATGCTGATTGGCCAGTAGCCAGGCAGAAAGTATAGTCAGGATAAACAGACAAAGAGAATTTTGGGAAGAGGAAGTCTGAGTCAGGAGATGTCAGCCCACCATCCAGGGAGCAGCATGTAATGGTACACAGGTAAAGCAACAGAAAACATGGAGACATATAGATTAACAGAAATGGGCTGAGTTTAAGTGTAGGAGCTAGTCTGTGGTAGGCCTGAGCAGTTTTAATTAATATGAGCCTCTTGGTACTTACTTGAGTCTGAGTGGCTGCAGACCAGGTGGGACACAGGAAAACTTCAGCAACATACATCCCTGCCAGCATTCTCTCTATTGCATTGGTGTTCCTCAAGACCATGTCCTGTTTCTTATACATCTAATGGTCATGATGTCTAGTGAAGAATATTACATAATATACACTCAATATTAATTGTTAAAAAGTAGGTAAATAAATTGATACATTATCACACTAGTTAACTCAGTTGGAGACTTTGTTGTTATTATTATTGTTGTTGTTTTTCTGTCTGTTCTTCATAGTCATATTTCAAGAGCACCAAATTGTATTTTTCTTAGTTTTACTACAATGCTAGGAGAATAGATACACTAATGAAGTCCTTTCCACTTGAGGTAAATTCCATTTGAAAGAGTTGGCATTCTGTCAACAAATAAAGCATTCAGCACATGGCAAGTTGTACTAACATCAAACATACCATAGAAATAAAACATTTGCATCCTACTCCAGAAACAAGACAAATTTATTTTTGGTGACAAGAAACCAATTTTGAAAATAAATATGGCATTCAAGTGTCATAAAAAATTCAAAGGCTTACGAGTTTTTGTACATTATGTATTTCTAAAGTATGTTATTTCAGAGTTCAAGAAGACAACATTTTAAAAAAGGCCTAAACATTGTCATATGGGTACCATAAACTTTAGTAAAGATGTTTTCCAAGTGTTACATGTAAAGATAAACAAGAATCCAGGGCAGAGGTTAGCACATACAGACTACCCCAGAAAGTAGTGAAGAAAGAATTGTCAACAGGCCCAAAAGTCACCTGGAAATCAACTTGATAACAACAGATTCGATGAGGTTTTAAACAACAGGCTGTGAGAGGCCCAACTACCAACCGGAGAACCACTGGCATCTGAGTCAAGAGCCCAAATGGTGAGAAAGCTCCCTAGAAACACAGTGAAGACAGTCTTTCAGATTCACATCCCTGGCTTAAGAAAGAAGGAGCAACGGGAGTCCTACTGGGCCAGAGAAGAACAGAAGACCTGAAGTGATTTTACTCTTGCCTGCTTCTAGGAAAAAAAGGTGACTTTCTTATGTTTTTATATAAAAGATTAAGAAAGAGATGGAGGCCAAGACAGATCATGGGAAGTTATACAAAAGGCAGTGTACAGACAACCCAGAAACTTTCAAACTTGTGATTACTGGAGGGATTTTGCTTGTCACTAAGAGAACTCAGCAGTGTTGGCTCCACCCTTCTTAGGGATGAGCTGATGGACCCAAAGTGGGAAAATGCCCTCATCAGAAAGGGGAGGAAGATACTGGGGGACTCTTCTTTAACCTTGTAAAGTATCAGTGATTTGACTGACAGCTGAATACCATCTTTGTTAAATCTTCCAATACCACCAAGCTAAGGAAACCAATATTTCCTACACAATAGATGTCTTTAAAAGACCTCAGTATACCACCAAGCTAGACTTCATAAAGGGAGACTAAATTTAAGAGGTAAAATTATTAAAGTTTTGAACTACATAGAAAGAAAATTAGAAAAAGTAAAAGATTTGGAAAATGTAGCCTAGAAGTGGGAGCTTGACTAAAATGCACTTAGAAGTCTTTGTTAGCTGTAAGCTCCATATACACAAAAGCATCATGATAAGGCTCCAAAAAACAACTTGGTCTTAAGCATTACAGTACAGCCGGGTAGTGGTAGCAAATGCCTTTAATCCCAGGATTCAGGAGGCAGAGCCAGGTGGATCTATGAGTTTGAGGCCAGCCTGCTCTACAGCGTGAGATCCAGGACAGGCACCAAAACTACACAGAGAAACCGTCTTGAAAAAACAAAAAAAAAAAAAAAGAATAACAGTACAATGTCAATATTCTATATAATGGTTATAATGATACTCTACTATTAAAAGTATGATTTGTGCCAGGCGGTGGTGGTGCACACCTTTAATCCCAGCACTTGGGAGGCAGAGGCAGGCAGATCTCTGTGAGTTCAAGGCCAGTCTGGTCTCCAAAGCGAGTTCCAGGAAAGGCACAAAGCTACACAGAGAAACCCTGTCTTGGAAACAAACAAACAAACAAAAAGTATGATCTGTAATATTTGGTTATATTCTGATTGCTTCATTTAAGATAACATATGACACACCAAACTACACTCAGAAAACAGCCATTACATAGTGTGGAAAATAAAAATCAAGTGGCTGAATTGACTATGGTGTGTTATTTGAAGAAGAGAACTATTTTGTCTTCAAGTGTTTGTAAGAGTCTTGGGTCAGATCTAGTTACAATGTCTTTCTTGCACACCAGTGGGAGGGAGTGACCTCCAATCAGAAGACCCATTCTTAAATGTTTTGATCTCAGGACACCATTAGACTTTATACTTAATAAATTATCAAGACACTTACAAATTTCCATTTATGTAGACTATACTTACTAATGTTTAGTATATTTTAAATTAAAAACTATTAGTTTTTTAAAATAACAAACCTATAACATGTATACATAAGTAAAACTCTAATGAGTTGTTTTAAATCATTTAATAAAAAATTAGCATGGCATTTTAATTTTTGAAATCTCTTCAATGTCATATTTCATAAAAGACAGCTGTATTCTCATATCTCCATTAACATTCAGTCTGTTAAGATGTCACATGTCATGTAGTCTTCAGAAGACTTCACTGCATTTTTGTTCAAGATGCAGGGGAAGAAGACAAATGATGTCTGTGAAGCATTAGAAAAACAGCGTTGGCCATGAAGGTCCCTGCAAGAGATTCAGAGTCACTCAAGGTCCTTGGCTGACACTTAAGAAAGGCTGATCTGGTACAAGGAAAAATTACTATTAATTAGAATTATACAAAATTGGGGTGGATCATGTCATGAGACAAGTTAGGGTTCCTGGAGCTACTGAATAAAAGCCCAAATTACCTAACTTGTCAAGAGATTCACATTTTAGGAACAGTGTATAATAAACCCATCTTCTTTTTAAGTGCCTGACATAACTCTACAGCAACGTTAAAACTGAATATCCTACTAATATCTATTTTTAAAGAAAATGCCATTTAAAAAATATTGAGTTTACCACTGAGACAGTCTTAGGGTTGCTGACAGTACAGGGGTGTGGAGTTGCTGGGGAGTGCAGAGGTGTGGAGTTGCTAGTAGTATAGGGGTGTGAGGTTGCTGGGGAGTGCAGGGGTGTGAGATTGCTGATAGTGCAGGGGTGTGAGGTTGCTGGGGAGTGCAGGGGTGTGAGGTTGCTGATAGTGCAGGGGTGTGAGGTTGCTGATAGTGCAGGGGTGTGGGGTTGCTGGGGAGTGCAGGGGTGTGAGGTTGTTGATAGTGCAGAGGTGTGGAGTTGCTGGTAGTGCAGGGGTGTGAGGTTGCTGGATAGTGCAGGGGTGTGGGGTTGTTGGGGAGTGCAGGGGTGTGTGGTTCAACTTTTCAGGCACCACTGCATTCTCTCTGCAGCAATTCTGAGAGATAATGTGACCTTACAGGTAGGAAACAAGCCTTGGTGCAGACATCTCTTAGGAGTGTCACCTATCACCACATTCTGAGAATCACAGATTATTTTCTTTGCCTGTAAACATGCTTATTCTATACCACTTAGATGGTTTGTTGGCATTAACAGTGTTGGAAAACCTCTCCTTCTACATTATAGGCTGTCAAATATTTAAAGATAGTGAATTTGTCTAAATGCTTTTTAAATAAATAGGCGATACATTTCTGAGATAAGCATGATTTCATTGGTAGTTTAAGACATAATCTTGTAATAGGTGAACAAAAAGCTACTCCTGGAAAAGCATCTCAAATGAAAAGGTGAAGTATTAGTAGAAAGTTACAATGTCTTTCTTCAACTTTTTTTTAAAGCAATTCCTTTAAAATACTACGCTGTTTCAAAGCAACTCTATCAATCACCCAAGTCTCTCTGTACATGAACAATTAATTTACTAGTCTGAAGTTGACTTGTGGAGGTATTTTTTAATCTGTATCAAAATGGAGTTTTCAGTCTGATTTATAGTAGATTAATCAAGATAGAATACAAAGCGATTTTTGTGTTTGGTGAAGCTACATTATATGAAATCTGATTCAGTTTACTGAATTGATTATCATGTGTATTATGTATCATAACCTGGTGTCAAAATCTGTTTGTTTTGAGCTGACCCATCAGTTACAAATGAGCTTCCCCACCTACCTCTCACCCCAATGATAATATAATATGCTGATCAACAGAAGCCTAGGTACTCAGAATACAAGCATTGTAGCAGAGATGTGCTAATCAGCATTCCCTTTCTTAGCTGCATAATTCACACAAAATTAAAATACAGGGTCTGCATCTCCCATCAAAGAAAAATGCAAGAGGTATGGGTGAATGATTAGTCTCTGCAGTTGGCAATGTTTGGAATGGCATCTCAATTATGGCCTGTTTCCTGGAATGCCAAACTCCACCCTATGGTTTTCAATAACAAAACTCCTTTTACAGCCTTAGGTGTAGAAACTGAATTTGTGATAGCACTTGGCCCTAGCCTTTCAGAATAGGAAATGTCATCTACTTTCCAAACTGGAGGAGCTGCTTATAACTATGAGGTTCTGGAAGCAAGAAGAATGGGTAGGAGACTGATTTTCCTTTGTTTGTTTGTTTGTTTTTCAACCTGAAGGGCAAAGTGAAATAACTCCAGGCAACTGCTTTATCTAAATTTAGAACACTCTACTTGAGAACGAAGTGAATTCAACTCTTCCAGGCATTGCTGCAAATAATATCCATCTTCCTGCCCATAAACCACTAACATCCTACTGTCTTCCATCAGGTAAGTCCTTAGTCTCCCCACACTCTCCATAATTTTTTTTTTATTCAATAGGTAAATTTACGTGTGGCTAAATGCAGATATCTTAAGAGGGCCAAATAATGTGCAGTTTTGATAAATTTTGATAAAGTTTTGATAAATGCATATTCCATTTATTCTCAAGGAGATGTTTAAGACCCTCATCAAGATATAGATCCTGCCTGTCAGTCAGAGAGGTTTTCTTATGGTCCTACTCCATCACCATCTTCCCAGACCTGGCTCTGTTCTTCCACTTCAGTGATGGCATCATGACTTCTATCTAACATGGTTCTGAGCCTTGCTGGTGCTCTCACATGTGTTATGTTCCTCTCCTACACATTGTTGGGTAACACTCCACTATGTGAATATCTCCAAATTATGACTTCATTCTTGAGCATTTGAGTTGCTTTCAGTTTAGGGCTTTTATAACACAAACTACCACAAACAAGGCTTTTATCATGGGTGCCATTTTTCATCTGTCTTGTGTAAATATTCTTCACAAGCAACTCCAACATGACAGCCTTAGTTTTCCACATCAAAACCAAGATTTGGTGCAGAGAATGGACATATATCAACCTTGGGTGTAAGTTGTTGTTACTTTTGTTTGCTTTTTCTTATTTTCATTTTGTTTTTTTTCTTACTGTTGCTTTGTTTTGTCAAATTAAACTTCTTACATTTTAATGACAATATTACATATATGCATATATATGTATATACATATATACAATGTTTTTATCATCCACCAATTTGCCAAAGTAGGTTTTATAGCTCCCCCTTGAAATATATTAGGTGTATACATGTTCTCTGATGTTATATCCACCTCCATGTCACACATACTTACATGGTCTCCAAAAGATCATCTTTCTTGCATAGAATATACTTAAATTTTTAATTAGAATTTGTGATCTAAAAAAATTTCAAATAAAATATTCCTTAATGGAATTAAATTATGATTCATGTTACAGATAGAAATTAAAAAATAAGTCTTTAGTATAATCTGCCTAAAGCCTGAGTTTTATAGAAGAGCAACCTAGGACACATAAATTGAAAAACCTTACCAAAGGGAAGCCATTGTGAGTGACAGAGACAACATCAGCATCTTCTCCTCCCTGACAATCCCAGGAAACTACTTTGACTTGTAGGTCATTCTAAGGTTGAAATCTCACTGCAAAAAGGAAGAGAGGGGAAAGCCAAAAAGTAGAGTCCATGCTTTGCATGCACAAGGACTTAGATTCATCCCCAGCACACATCTCACTCCTCCAAACAGTCGATCAGCCATATGATCTTTATATGACTTTCTCCTCCAGAAGCTCTTGATTTATTATGCCTTTACATTCATGCTATGAACAATATTTGCTACTTAGTTCAAAACATTTTTAGAAAATTGCATTGTCTGAGATAAAACTATGTCCTAGGTAATGTTGCAAACAAGAAGGGATAGTACTCTATATTTTTACAAAGAGCAACTAACGTGACAGGATTGAGTGCTGCTGACCCAAAGTCAAGGAGGCAAAACTCAGTCTTGGCAGTTAAGATGCTCATCCCCATAGCCATTCCTTATGCTAGAGTCTCCAAATGTCCACCACCTTTTTTATGTTGTGTTTTGCTTTTGAACATGTCAGCATGAGCCAGTTTTTGACCACATATTCATATACCTAGAGATTTTCCATGGAATGGTATCAGTGGGAAGATTGGGTGGCATACACTTCTGGGATTCCTCTGACCCTGAGGCCCAACACTAGCCTGCCCACCCTGAGCACACCCTGGGTCTCTGAGGATGACCTTTCTGTGGCACTTGTATACTTTCACTGTAGTTGTGTGAACCAAGCAAGAAAAAAAAATGGATTTTATATAGATTTGTGTCAAAATCAATAACTTTTAAAAGTTGAAAAATCAGTTTTAAAAATTTCCTCAGACATAAATAACACTCAATTTGCTATAGATCAAAGTGTTTAGCACATTCAGAAATATTGAATCAACAGAAAAATGTAAGCAATAAGGAAAGTTAAGATCTTCTAAAAGTAAATTCTAAAGTGCCTTTGAGTGGAAGGACAAGATTTATTTTTATGTTTCTAAAACCTAGGTGGTTTGAAAATTCAATATGCTATATTATATCATTTTTCTAACATTGTATTTTCTACACACACATTTTCTACAACATCAAACATTTCTTAAGAGCACTATTTGGGACAGTTTTTATAAACAATTACATTTACCTTAGAAAAACATGAATGTCTTTTATCTCAGGTAGTGAATTCACTTAGTGAAACTTCTACCAACAAGAGCCAAATGTCTATCATTTGTTTTCCTTAATATTTGAGTTTGCAGGAGCATATTCATGAGCTGGCAGGAGCTGTACACTTTGTGACAAATAAGGTGGCATGGGTCTATCAGACATGCAAATATTTTTATCTCCATTGGTTAAGTACACTGCTCAGCCCTTGAGAAATGATGGGTTTGTTTAGAAATACTGTCAGTGGCTTCTTTTGTACTGAAATTCACAATTAGAATTTGCCTAAACTTTCCAACATTAAAAACTAGCAGAAACCTGGGGAAATGATTAAAAGTAGTAGATATGGACGCAATTGCTAAACCTAAATATGCATACACACACACATAAACACACACACACACACACACACACACACACACACACACACACTCCTTGTTTAATTTCAATTTACAAACAAACAAATGACTCTTTAGAAAAATCATATTTGAAGGAAACTTTAAAAAACTAATACATTAGCCACGCGGTGGTGGCACACGCCTTTAATCCCAGCACTTGAGAGGCAGAGGCAGGCAGATCTCTGTGAGTTTGAGGCCAGCCTGGTCTACAGAGTGAGATCCCTGAGAGGCTCAAAGCTACACAGAGAAACCTTGTCTCGAAAAACCAAAAAAAAAAAAAAAAAAAAAAAAAAAAAAAAAACTAATACATTAGATTAGAGACGGTAATAAACAAGGATTGAAGTCTTTGCTTTTATGAATATACCATACTATAGTTAATAAATTCCTGCTTTGGTAAATGTGAGACTTTTAAACATTTCACTTAATCATAATATCATCTTTATGTAAACACAAAATCTTAATCTCTTGGCACTGTTCTGATTTTCTTTCTTTCTCATCCTCTCCCTCTCTCCCTCT